>NC_092210.1:89360533-89382248 GCF_043381705.1 Parasteatoda tepidariorum | reverse complement strand
TTTTATTTTCGCATATATAAGATAGTGTGTGTAAGACATTTATTTTAAGAACGTAGAAAGATCTATTGATTAAAAAAATGAATTTTGCCTCTTTAACTACACCCATCGAAACATTGCTGTGAACATTCTTTTTCTTCAGTTAAGCATGCATAGCTGTATATAATTGATAATACCTAGAACAATTTAATCACCATCTTTTGATAATCTCAATCAACAAAAGAGTGGATTAATAGGTACATATAGTTGCATATAGTTTCTGGAATAGCAGAATTTGTAGTCACTTTATTGTCAAATAGTATTTATCTACAATCAAAATTTCAACTACTTTCCTATTACCCAGATAGATTGAATTTCAGCTGCACCTCTGCACCTGATGACAATGTTCAATCATCTTCTGACTGCTACTAGCAGACTTTATCATTAGTCTATTGTCAAATAGAATTCATTATCAATCAAAATTCTGTCTACTTTCCAAGTACCTGGAGTCCTCGAATTTCAATTGCACCTTTGTGCCTTACCTCTACAAGCAAAATTTATCACCTATAGAAATTTTTCCACTGTTAAGAAAATGGTGGCAAGTTTGAGCCAATATCAGACTGCAAATGGTCTGTGATTACATTTTCTCTCTTTTCTTAATTTTCTTTTCTGTTGCAAATTTCAAGTCAACACCATATCGTTACGTTAATTCAAAATGTTAATGCATTCCTACTTTATGTGTTGAGAAAACACTCTCAATGAGTTCTATATAAACAAAGTTTCATACCAAAAACTGAAATAAAAAAATAATAAAATAAATAAAATATTTAAATTAAAGATAATTAAAAAACTGCATTTTTCAAGGTTCTAATAGTGGTTATAAAATTTTATTCTTTTCTGAACTAAAATGAAAAAAGTGAAGCATTATCATACTAAACCTCTATTGCCACTAAAAATTCTACCTCTTTCAAAAGTTTTTTGCCTTGTGTTTTCATTTTAGGTTGGATAAAAATAAAATTGTATTCCATTTTAGTTCACTTGGCAAACATTGTCGATCAAGATAAGTAATTTTAAAAGGAAAAAAACTTGCAGTTTTTTCTATTTGTTTCATCACTCACACTGTCATTTGTTCACACTCTCAAATAATAATATTTTTTAAAATAATGTATGATTTTTGTTTGTACTTTTTATTGGAACTATGTTTTTCTTTCTTTTATAGAGATCTACATATGCATATGCTGTTGTGGTTTTTGGTTATTCTTTTATCTTGTATTTATTGCAAAATGTGTGGCAACACTTCAATGATATTGTTTCTAACTACATGGATATTTTGTTGATTTATTGCCTGTGTGCTGCATTGATTAGCTTCATTGTGTGTTATCGCCTGGGACCTGTTGAAAATGTTCGCACTTTTAAAATCATACAAGGGTGCATGCAAGTATGTTATAGTGATTTCTAATTTTGCTAGTTATTTATGAACATTTTTAATCAATTTAGAGTAGTGTTTGTTGTTTCGTTCTATTTTATTTGTCACACATTAAAACTGCACAGTCATCCATTTTTTTTAAAATTATATTTTGTGAACAAATATAATGTTATGTTATTTTGTAACTAAATCCATTGTTATAATGTTAGTTTGTTGACTAAAATCATAAATTTTTGTAAATTGAAATATCTGAAAACATTGCTTTTGCTTACTAAAATTCAAGTAGTGTAAAGTATTTTTCTTTTCAAATTATTCAATTTTAAATTTTTATTAAAATGCTGAGGTAAAAAAGTTTTCGTTGAAAGTTTCATATAAATTGCAAATTGAATTTTTCAAATATTTTAATAATTTAAGGCATAAATATTTTTTTGAATAATATATTTTTAAACAGTTTTTTTTTAAAATTATTATTTTGAGTATAACTATTTAAAGCAGAGTGCAAAATTTTTACTCAGCAGGTCATCATTGGCCAAAAAAAAAATAATGTTTAAGTTTGATCTTTGAAATATTGAATTTTAGACTATACATGGTTAGATTGTCGTTCCTCAATGAAGCAGTACTAGGAAGTATTTTGAAATCAAGCAATGGCATTTTTATTTTTAATTTAGATTAAAAAATACTGTTTCCAACTTTTCACTGATGACACCTCCAGTAACGTTTAAAACCTAATGACTACTTTATTTTGCTTTAATATTATTGGTTTAATATTATTATTGATGAAAATAAAAATAGCTAACTTTTTTTATTCAGTTATTTGAGATATACATGGTGAAGCAAAACTAAAAATCACTACAATAAAAGATGATACAACTTGTCACAACAAAAACTTCCACCTTACTATTTTAGGTTGAAAATAAAAGACAGATTGCTAGAGGATTGTTTCTTTGAAGGTGCATTTCTGTAGGATAGTATGTAACTACCTGGATATTGATTTTTCAAACAAATAGATTGGCCATCTATCTATCTCTTTTTTTTTCTTTTTTTTTTTAGCTGGGGAGTTTAAAAAAACATCGGTTACGAGACACCCATCGCTTTGCCAGAAGATATTGTTGGCCTAATTATTATGTAACTGTAAACTACAATTGTTAGGGATGTGAAGTCTGTTACAACTGTTAGTGGTTCACTTAAGCATTTGCTATGAAGTTTTTTCATTACTCCTCCATTCCACTTTCCTTTTTTCATTGTTGTCCCCATTAGTTATATCATACCCTATATATAGTTTAGTGACCCAAAAAGCTGCTTATCATTTTAAGCTATTCATTCTATATTGTTTTCCAAATTTTTTGTGAGTAACTTGAATTTTAGTGTTCTGTTTTCAACCAAATTTTAATGAACTTCAGATTTCAATGTATTTAAAAATAAAATACATCAGAGCATCCCTAAACCACTCTCTCTCTCTCTCTTTTAGAAAATGACCTTTTTTGTACTTTTCTTAGAAGAAGAACTAAAATTGTTCTTCCAAAAAATACAGTAACATTTTTGAACACTGGCTATTATTCTTTATTGAATGCTTTCTTGAATTTGTAATGCTTTCTGTCTAGTTTAGGAGGTATAGAAATCTAGATATGGCAGCTATGTGATTGGAGAACTCCATGCCTAGTGCTGTATTGATTAAAATGCAACCTATTCTAAGCTTTCACCTTCCCAATCTAACAAAAATTTATATTAAAGTTACTATTTATAAATATTTCATAAGTAGGATACATTGAGCGATCAAAATTTTATTGCTACCTTGAAGCACTTCAATGAAGCAATTGCTCATTAAAAAATTGTTTTCAATCCTATGAAATTATATGTAATACTAGCTAAATAGTTATTCATATTGGTCATTTTTTGTTTTATATCTAAACTTTTTTTTATTTATAATTAGGTGTTGAACATTAAAATCTCTAACAACCAAATTGCCCATGATTAATTTTTAGACATCATTAGTTCTAACTTAATTATTCTCTTGCACTAATGTCTATGTTGGAATTTGACCTCCTTAATAATTCAGCAGCTATCAAGTATCAGTTCTTTTAATGGCATTGCGCCTGTTTCTGAAAACTGTTATCCACTCTCTTATTTCGCTTCCGAAATCACAGCAGAATCTTCTTAATTAAGCATATGTTTAACAGAATTCAAATATTTAAAAGAATTCCCTTAAAATATTTCATTAAAGTTTTTCCACCTAATGCTAGAAAGTTTTTAAAGAAAAAAGGAGTTCTGAGAAACTTTTCTGATAGAGAGACCTTTTTTATTTTATTTCTGTCATAAACTTTCAGCTAGTGTTCAAAATTAAAAAAAAATTAAGATTTAATCTGAACATAATGATAGAAATAAGCAGTTTTCAAGCCCTTGATGGTTATCATAGAGGGATTGTCTCAAGCTGTGCCCAGAATAAAGATCTGATCTAGATATCTGGATGATCAATTGATCTGGCAAATATTTTTATTTCCCACAAATTGCTCTGTGTGAATGTGCAATATAGTGCTCTAAAACCTAATCCTTACTCCTTTGACTAATCATAGTATCTTTTTCAAATACATAGAAGGCTAAGCAGACTTTTTCAAAATTATGTAGTTTTGGTGATAATCACCAAATCTGAAAATTTTAAATACCAGTGTAATAGAAAAATGTTTTTGCTTTTTTTTAAACACAAAATTCGATCTTCTTTTTAAGATAGCAAAAAAAAAAAAAAAAANAAAAAAAAAAAAAAAAAGAGAAAGAGAGAGAAATCCTTTCAAGAAACCCTGTGTTGAGACCACTGCAACATTCAATAGCCATAATTATAGAAATTATGTCTTATTTCATTGGTTTAGCATTTGAGGAGATTCTTTTTATTCTCTCCTACTGAAAATAAAATTGTGGTGAGTGTAATTTTTTACAATAAAGAAGGCATTCAATAATATTTTTTCACTGTTCAAAGTATTCATAAAAATGTGTAGAAAAACTCATTTATTAATTACAAGCATATGATTGTTCCATTAATTTGTAGAATTCCTGGAATCTCAAGACACTTGATTAGTGGACGTCTGCCAGACAATAAATTTATTTTCCAACCAAATTTAAAATTCCGCTATTCTAAATTTAAATTCCGTTACTTAAGCAAAATCTTGTTAATGAGTCATTCATTTAACCCTTACCAGCAGCCTCTTCTCTTTTTTTATCTAAGTTCTCATTCACATGCTACAATTAATTTTTTTTTTCAGATTTGTTACAGAAAACACAACTTTATATAAATTTCAAAAACACCAGACAGAAAAAATTTCATAAAATCAATGAAACTACTGAGGCAAACACAAAAGTATAAAATTGATAATCTAATTAATAATTCCGAAAGGATAAACATGGTGCATAGCGTTTTTTAAAAGTGCTTAAAGGTGCTTCTTTTCGTTTTTAAAAGCCCTTAAAGGTTCTTTTTTCATTGGGTGTTTTTAAAAAGTGCTTGGTATTCCCTTTTCGAAAAGAGATTTTTTTTTTCTTTAGCATGTCGACTTTCAACACATTATGCAAAAGCTTTATTTTCCCATTGTTCTATTCAACGTTTTCACAATACATTCAACAACAATCCATTTCGGCCTATCGTCGGTCCATAGTGTATGAAAGCGGTAATCATTTTACATGTTTGATGTAATACTTGCATACCTGCCAACTTTTAATCCCTTCCATTATCATTTTTCCCAGTGGTATTAAAATGGAATTAAAACTTCAATTTTATGCAAACAAATACGTTGTATTTGAGAAACCTTAATTTGACAACCATGATAGTAACGCATATTAATATATGTGCTTAATTTTTGTAAGAATAGTGGTGATCAATATCATTTAAAAATTAAGATTATGAAAGAAAAAATAGTATATAATTACTACCACTTTAAATATGAAAATAAAATCTTCCGGAAAATCCGGAAGAGTTGGCAGGTATGTACTTGCGAGTCCGCATGTGCGTCTACTGAGCTGAGTTCGGTGGGATTCTAGCACTCTCATGTGTAAATCTGCTGCATTTTGCTTGATGTTCTCAATTTCAGGCTTCATTTTCCACCCTCTGATATCGAAGGGAAAAAATATCTTGATCATTTTATGATGGCTAATACAATCAAGAAAAGAGTTCTACGTTAGAAACTAGTTATTTTATCATGATCCTATGTAATATCTTTGAAAATTATTGCGCATTTTGTTAATGATATAGTGTTTCGAAATATTTTTAAGTGCTTAAGAAGTACTTAGAAGGTGCTTATCTTTTGTTGAAAGATTTGGCTACACACCCTGTATAAAAGATCGCTCGCTAAAAAAAATTGCTTTTCTTTCTAATTTTTTTTTTAATAACTTATATTGTAATGAGTAGCAATTTAGTTGCAAATTCCGATTTGTAACCGAAGACTTATTTAATCAATGTGATATATATGCCCCCGTTCTTACTCCTTGACAACTACAATTAGATCTAATTAATTATTAATATGATTTTACATTATTAAAATTTCGAATCTCGCATTTTATTAATCAATTAAAACTTTTAATAAAATAAAAATTTATTTTATATTTTTAATATATTATTTGTTACAACACATGAATTTCAAAATGGGCATTTAATTAATCTCTTTTTTTCAATTATTGCCATGGATTTCAAGGTTTTTGGAATCCTTTTTTATCACATTGGGAAAAAAAATTCAGATAATTTCTTCTTTTAGCAATCGCATGTCTGTTATTAGTTTCAGAATTAAAGTTCTGTATTGAAGAAAAAATGGAGTGAAAAAATAATCTTCTCTGTTATTCTAAGCACTTTTCTTGTACCTTGTTTTTGTTGGCCAACCCTGTGCAACTGGACACTTTACAATTATAATTTTGAAATTTTCATAAAATTTAACATTATCTTCTTGAAATATATGCATATATCTCGCCTCCGTGGCTTTGGTTCACAGGTGCCCACTGGGTAACGCGAAATGAGCAACAATTCTGGCATAGTATAGGCAAAGATACAAAATTCAGTGCCTGCCATTGAAAAAAAAAAATTTATATATATATATATATATATATGCATATATGAATCTTCAAAAGAATTTTTTGATTTACCAACTCTCTTATACTTGAAAATTTGGTGATTTTACTATTTTAATTCCTAATGATTATTGTACATATTTTCCTTCTTAAATAGTTTACTTTTGTTTTCAGTTAATTGCTTTAGTATTGATTTATCTTGGATCAGAATATCGAGAAGTTTCAACTGCAATCATTATAATTTTGGGATCCATCTACCTCATTCCAGCTCGTTGGATTTCTCGCTTGCAAACAATTTGGTATTGTAATGCTTTATAACTTTTTTTTTACAAAAATAATTATTTTTATGGACTCATCATCTTTATTTTGAAATGCAGGACAATTTAATGCTTAAAGGTGTTAAAAATAAAAATAAATTTTTAATAGATAGTAATCACTTTTTTGTCTAACAAATAGATAAAGCAAAACTTAAATTTCAGTAAGAAATACATTTTTGTGAAATATTTTACAAAGTTTGATTTTTTTTCCTTTTAATTTTGTACTCATTGTGTAAAACTACTTTATAACTCAATTAAACATTATAATAAAACTACTTTATAACTTTAATTAAGCACTATACTTTCTATTTATGCATAAGGTCTGTGTCCTGATCTTAGAGGCACACACCACTATAAAATTTAACATAAGGGCAAATTACCTCAGAATGCAAGAAAAAAGTTATACAAAAAATATAGATGTGCCCTGAATGTAAAAAAGAGAAAAGGTTATAATTTTTTTATTAGTTATTTTAATTAAAGAATTTTTTTCATAATTTTTTTTTTCTTCATATTTTTCTACTTTTTTAGTTGAAAAAGAAAACATTTAAACAAATATTAAAATTTATTTTTGTATATTTTCATCACTAAAATTGAATTATTATTTACTGATATTTTTTTTTCTTTCAAAACTTGTAAATATTTTTAATGTGTTTATGAAATCATTTCACATTATTAATACAAAAAAAAAATTTTTTTGTGTGTTTTACATTTCTTCTAATTTTATGTTATCAAATGAGTTGTAGTGTTATCATTACAGTTGTTAAAAAATCTCTAAAATTTGTTTAATTTCAGGCTTCGTTTATTTCCACCTAAAATAAAACTTTTAACTGAAGTAGAATATATTGAGCAGGGAAGTATTGAGACTGCGAAAGCTTTAGATGAATTGAGAAGATTTTGTAGTAGTCCAGATTGTAACACATGGAAAATGGTTCGGCAATTGAAAGATCCTATCAGGTTCGATTTTAAATATTTTATAAAAAAATTTAAATAATTTTCAGTTATGATTCAATTTCATATTACGCTTATTAAATTATTTTTAATCTTTGTTATACTTTTTCTAACCTCTGTTACTATGTTTACATAAAAGAAAGCTATATATGTACATTTAACATGTCTCATTCTAAAATAACATCATTTAATTTAGATTTTAATCATATCTGATCATCCTTATAGATAAAAATGGAGTTCTTTTAAATGCGTGCATGTTACTGTAAGAAAATTATAATTTTGAAGCTTTAAAGAACTCTTTCAAATTACATAAATTTAATAAAATATTTAAATTTATTTTTGAAAAATATTCAAAAATATACTATGCTATCGTTTTTACAATAATTTAGCTTACGTTTTTTAGTATTCACAAAATTTAAGTTTCGATTTTTTGAATTTGATTTCCATTCATCTAATTTTATTTTAAATTAACATGTAATTCAATTAATTTTAAATAAGTTATTATAGGGCATTGGTAGGGAGATTAATTTTGTTTCCCAAGCACACATAACAATGTGAAAATCAATTTATTGTGTATGTGATTGCCAAAAATTTCCTTTATTGTACTTACTTAAAATTTAAACTAACAAGACCATCAACTGGTAATTTTTTCACTTTGACAATGTGCAAGGTCCTATTTTTATTAATATCAAAATCAAATTGTTATACTTAATGTAGTAAATATTATTGCTCTACAATACTTTTGCAGTTAACTCCATATAAATTTAAATATTCTTTTTTACTAAAGTTATTAAAATATATTCTTTAATCACAATCCAGCAAAATTAGTTTTTAATAAAACATTTTATAAAAGGCTTCTATTTTGTTTCAGGTTTTCCAAATTTGTAGACACTGGTTGCCACTATACAGATGAAGAATTGCTGAGATATAATTCTGAAGATTTTGATGATGAAGAAGAGGAACAAGAAGCGACCAACTTTGCAAGGAATGGAAGTGTAACATCTAGCCAGTACAATTTGAGCTTTAGATGATGTTAAAATCAATTTGTAATTAGCTGCTCATTTTTATAATTTGATCAACATTTTTTTAATGCATGTAGTAATATAGTAAGTTAAAAGTATTATATGTTGATGTTCCCTAAACAAAATTAACGTTTTTTAAACATGAATTAAGTATGAATCATTACCATGAAAATCATTTAGATGCATAGGAAACTATTTTTTTTTTATCTCATTAGTGCATGATTCAGTTTTTTTAGTAAATGAAAATTCATGTTATAGAATCTCATTTGTATTTATTGACTGTTGATCGATACTGTGATACTTGATTGTAAATAGATCGTAAAAATTAAATTTTTAAAAATACTCATTTGACATTATTGTAGTAAATATAACATCTGATTTATTCAATTTTCTCTCCCTGATTTCAGAAATCTATCATAGAATAGGTCAAAAAAGTTAAATTACCTTAAATCTTTTAATGATTAGTATTGTCATCTGTGGTCTAAAGTATTGTCAATTATTAAAAGCATACAAAATCTTATAACTCTGAATTGATATCTTCTGTCGTCTCAATAGGCCAAAGAGTGACTAAAAATTCTTAAACTTCAAACATTCTCTTTTACAAAAATCGTTAATTTTATTTATTTATTTTACTTTTTTTTATCATCTTGTAGTAGCACTTGAAAGTTACCATTTGTAAACAAAAATATATCTGTTCAAAATTTTAGAATAATTTAATATCTTTTCCAACCTTCATGGCACACCAAAGTTTTGATTAGTCCATTAAGGCTGCTAATGATATCCATTCGAAATATTTAATTCTGCTATCTTAATAGACCCAAACTTCATTACCATTTAGACCACAGATGATATTAAGCTATAATTTTTATTTGAGATACCCATGAAAATGACTGAATGAAAAGTTCACTGCATATGAAAGTCATAAAAAGGAAATGTTATGGGAAGCACTCTCAATCCAACACTGTGGTAAATTTAATCACAGTAATTCAAATTTAGTCAAAATATGTTTGATTATAAGTATAATTATTTGTCTTGTACACAATACTTAATAATCTGTAATAGATTAAAATTTACATATAATCAGGATTAAATTAATCGTAATTATGTGCAATTGTAGATCACTATTTCTTGTTTTCGTAGCTAATGGTTATTTGTAATTATGATTAAAATTGTGTGCATTTTAATCAATTTCATTTTATCACAATTCTTTTTATTGGATTTTGCGTGTGTCATCTACCAGTGATTTTCTTTAACAAAAAGCTTTTAAATTGAGTATATATGTCAATTTAATAGCTTAACAAGGTTAGAATGATCTTTAAGTTAGAGACGTTAACCAAGTGTTAATGGCAATTTAATCAATTGTTTTAGACGATAAACCAGTTGGTTAATCTATGTATAAACAACCCTAATGGTTTATCTGTTCTGGGTAAAATTCCATGTTATTTTTTATTTTTAAAGCTTATTGTAAGGTAGGGTACTGTGAATAGCCAGTTTTTAAATTAAATTTGGCTAAACTAAGGAGTCAAAATTCTCTCTTATTAACAGATAAATAATTTAAATGCTTTTAATATTGTACTGCTGTAAGAGATAAAATTAAAACCATTAATTTTCATTAAAAAAAAGTGTTAATTTTGTAAAAATTTGACATATTTCTTTTGATCATCAATCCTTTAGTTTCTAAAATAAGACTTATTCACAATTATAA
Organism: Parasteatoda tepidariorum; assembly: GCF_043381705.1. NCBI lineage: Eukaryota > Metazoa > Arthropoda > Arachnida > Araneae > Theridiidae > Parasteatoda > Parasteatoda tepidariorum. The sequence goes on along the minus strand of NC_092210.1, from coordinate 89,371,817 downwards.
AATTTGACCTGCTGAGCTAAGAGACCATCCACAAATTGTGCAAAAGTGATTTGTTGTTTGAGAATTTTTTGAATTCTTGCATAAATTTATGATGTAGAAAAACATTTAAGTTCATAAAATTTTTAATCATTTATTTGTTTTAAAAAGATACAGTGATAAATCTTGTATGATAGAGATTAGTTTTTTTCAAAATTATATGGATGATATTTTCGTAGAGTTTATTTTAAATGATAAATCAATTATAACAAAATTTCTGAATTTTCAATTGAGAAATCATATGCCCTCCAATCTGTTTTAAGCATTTGTTTAAAATATTTTAATCACTGCAGCTAAATTTAGCCACATAATGTATTAAGCACCAAGTTGAAATTAAATTAATTTTTTTATTAATTTAAAAGCATTACATTTTAATTGAAAAAAATACTTAACACTCAGCTTTAAATAGAAAATTGAGTTTTAAGATAGGCTCTTTATATGAAATAAAACAGTCTTAAGATTTCAATGTAATTTTAAAACAAGTTATTTATTTTTATTGATATATTAACGTTTTTTTTTTTTTTTTCATTATTTATTAATCTCTTTGGAAAATTGATGAAAAATGATTTTAATTCAAGAATCAAAGAATTTTGAATATGGGGTCCACTGCATGTTTTCCTGTATTTGAAATTAATTAAACGTCCTTTTAATTAATATCATTAAGTTCAGATAAAAGACATTTAACACAATACAGTACGGAACCCGTTATCCGGAAATCAGAAAACCAAAAAACCAGAACGAATTTCGATAAATTTTCCCACCATTTTTAAAAATAAAAAAAATAAAAAAATTTTCCTCATAAGATTTTAGGATTTTTCGTTCTTTTTTGAAAGATGTTTACCTTACCATCATTTTGAAAATAATCATTAGTGCATTACTTCATCGTTTTTTCTTCTTTTTAAGATTATTTCCAAATATAATTTTTTTTAGTTGGGTTTAACAATAAAAAAAGGCTTTTTGTAGCGATTCAGAAAACCGGAAAAATCAGTTATCCGGAATAGCGATGGTCCCGATCGTTCCGGATAATCGGTTCCCTAGTGTATGAAACCTTCAGATTTACTCTTGGTAGATATTGAATCGATTTGGCGACTCAATAACTAGTGAAATTTTGGAACTAATTACAAAAGAATAATTCACAAATGTTCGTTAGTAATATTGTTTTATATAATATCTCGGCAAATAAAATAGCTTTTCTGCATTCAGGGTTGCCACTCAAATCTGAAAAAAAAATTCCCTGTGTTTTCCCTGTACATGTTATATGCAATATAAGAGGGAACAACAATTACTGTGCTCTTGTGTGAGCTATATTGGGCTAACTATATTTATTAGTTTCAATTGCTGGAAAAAGAGCTGAACATGCTTAAATAATGCTATGGTAAATTAAATAGTTTAGTATAGCTGAAATATCATGGTTAAATATCCCATAGATTACACTTTGAGTGGTCACCATTTTTTAAAAGACCAGAATATAATAACAAAATTCCCTGTATTTTCCCAGTTTGTGAAGAAAAAATCAAAATTCCCTGCATTTTCCGTGTGATTTTTAAATTCCCTGTATTTTCCAGGTTTTCCCTGTGGAGTGGCAACCCTGATTTAGCATAACTAATAGTATTTCTAAAACAATAAAATTGTCATTGCGAGCCCTGATTTAAAGAAGAAGAAAAATTATAAATGGTTCATTTACTGTTAAAAAGCTAAAATAAAACTATTGTTATGAGCATAACTTGTATTAAATGAAAACCTTTTCATAAATTCCTAATAATTATTTTGTTAAATTCGCCAGACAAAAAGTGTTTAGATTCATTTAATTTGTAAAAAAATATATATAGCTGAACAATAAAGGTTTACAATTTTAAAAGCTCAGCATTCATTCTATCAACATGCAATTCCAATTGGTTAATGTAAAAAATGAATTTTTAATGCCACTTCTGTTGTTCATTTAACAATATTCAAAGAAATTGAAAACAAAAAACCACACATTTGCAGACTCAGTTTAATGAGCACCCAGTTTTAACAAATGAATTACCTTGGTCACTTCCTCCTTGTTTTAGATTATTTAAACAATAAAAATGTTCGCTATTGTTGTATGGTGCCATTCAATTTATAAAACAATATTCAGCCTACTGAATATTTTATGTTTAGGAAAGTGAGGCACTCCTCGTTAGGGTTTTAATAATATTAATATCAAATATCTAAACATATTGATACTTAGCAAAAAGTCACTTTTCAAATTAATCTTCTTTTTTTTTCCTATAATCTTTCAACAATAATTTAGCTTTTCACATTCAAAGACACATATTTCTACAAAAAATATTTATTACAAAACTGTCGTGACATATCACAGTTAAAAAATTACGCAAGATATAACAATTAGAATTTGTGCAATACTCTTAAGGTCATAACATTTTAAAATTGTGTTGAAAGCAATATTTAAGAATCTTACAAATCTTCCAGACTATCAATAGCCTCATTACAAACAGACGCTCCTTCACAAGCTGATACTTTTGTACCTTCAAATGGACGAAGATGAATCTGAAATTTAAAATAAATAAAAAAAAAAAATTTCATGAAAAAAACTTACATGCTTTAAATAAAATTTGACAAATTGTTCTTGAATATTGCAGTCATTAAAACAAGTATCATCTAGTTTGAATTCAACAAGATGTAAAACTTTAAAGAGAACATAATTTACAAGTTTTGATTGCTTCTTAGAAATGTTAAAAAGTGTTTTAATAAAAGAGGCTAATTAAACTTTTTTTCATTAATTTTTTTAAAGAATTCTAGTTTGGTAATTGAAAACTTTGGTGAAAAAACATGCCTGATAATATTGTAACAAAATCGAAACATCAAGAAGCTGTAGTCAAGGTAAGATAGAAACAATTGTTTCAGAGTACATCAACTCAGCCTCACACTTTCATGTGTCTGCTTATCTGGACACGTTCCAACAATTACAGCTCACTTCCCCTGAATAACTTTTGATCTAATGAGCTGATCTTCACGTTCTAAGACTTAATCAAAAAGACTCAAGGGATGACCTCAAATATGCCTATTATTAAGTGCAGACGATAATTTAAATTACGAAATTAGGCCCAAAACCGTACTTACTTTTTTTACTAATCAAAACCATACTTATTTTCTGAATATACATTCTTTTTTTTTTTTTAAAAGATTTGGATTTTTTACCCCTAAAATATAAGGTGTAGCTGCAATCTGAAAAATATGGTACCAATAGTTTGGTCAGGAGAACAGTCCAAAGTTTTGATCTCTAACTTTTTGTGTATTTCGCTATAACTCAAATTTTTTTTTTAAGTGAATTGAAAGATTTTTGCACACAATTATAAAATTCGTTTGTCCAAAGATAATTCCATGCAAAAAATAATGTTTGTTAAATAATTATTATTTTATTTCATAATGATTGCAAACATTTTGAATTGTAAGGTATACAATGCAAAATTTGAGCAAAATCAGTTGAAAAGTCTGATATTTAAAATTAGATTTCTCAGGAACTATTTCACCGATTTTGCTCAAACTTTGTATTTTTCAATGTAAAATTATATTCTTTAAAATGATGCAAAAAATTGTAGGCCTTACAATTCAAAAGTTTTCGATGATTATTAAATAAAAAATAATAATGAATATTTAATACAGGTTATTTTTTGCATGGAATTATCTTTGGGCAAACGAATTTGATAATTGTGTACAAAAATGTTTCAATTCGCTTAAAAAATGTTCAAGATGTAGCGAAATACGTTAAAAATTAAAATTAAGTGATCAAACTTTGGTCCGCTCTCCAGAACAAACTATTGGGACCATATTGTCCAGATTAGGGTTACGCCTTATATTTTGGGCTCAAAAATTCAAATCGTCGGGGAAAAAAAGATATGTTACATCAGAGAAATTACGTTTTTGTGTCTGATTTGGTGACTTAAAATATCGTCTGCACTTATTAATTTGCATAATTGATTGAGGTAACCCCCTTGAGCCATTAAGATTGAGTTCCTAGAATGTGAAGATCCGATCATTAAATAAAAAGTTATTCAGGGTGGTCTTTTTTTTTTTTTTTTTGCACACTGTACGTGACTGTTTAAAACACGTTTTACTTTAAGGGCGCTAGTAAGACAATATTTAATAGTAGGAGTACGACATATATCAGGACAAAGAATATAGGCGTTTGCATGGCTGTCCAAATGTTTATTGTCTGGTAAGAAGTTTAAGGACAAAGAAACTTTTGCTACATTGAAGGTAAAATGTAAAAAAAAAAAATTTAAAAAAAACAATTATAACTTTTTAATAAAGAAGCAATACACATGACTCTAATTTTAAAAAAAAAAGAAAATACTTATAAATAAAAGTTCTTTTTATAGACCTTTTAGAATAATTGCTTTTTATTAAGAAAATGTCAACCTTAATATTCAACCTTAATTAATGTCAACCTTAACCTTCTGTTTTAAAAAGCAAGTGGATCTTTGAAAGTATCCCGTCTACTTCAAAATTTAGTACCTAACAAATGTTACAGGTTTTAATGTCTAACATATACACCTTTAAAAAACAGTAAGAACTTATGAAAGGAAACAAAATGCATACTTGAATATGTAGATTCACTTCTTCACTACAACTTAAGTAAGGAAAGTTTCCTCCTTTCTTCAAATGAGCTCGTTTAGCATCAGGATAAAATTTGTACATTTCTTCACGTGCTGCAATGCTCAATGCACTGTCATCAAAAACCTGTTTTAAAAAGAATTACTTTACATGATTAACCAATTAAAAAAATATATAGACTACACTAACATACACATGTGTGTGTTATCTATGTATAAAAATAATCATTTTCCAATTACTAAATCAACTTATTAATGTTTATAAGTTATTCTAACAATGAATATCAGAATAAATTTTTAACATTGAGACGCATAATAAACTTAAAAGGGAAGACAATTATCATGCTTTGTTAATAATTTTACAGTGATGATTACAAATATAATATACATAACTAAGCCTAGGAAAGGACTCGTGAAGAAGATGGTAAAAATATTGACCATACACCATTAATAACAGCATTTAAAGCTAAGTTTCTTTTTTAATAACAGCAAATGAAAAAAAAACAATCTTTTTATTCTTACAAACATTTTTTAAGTTGATACACACAATTTATTATCACAAATTTAAATTAATTATTAACCAGGGTTGGGTTTTAAACATGACACTTTAAAAATCTGTTGTAAAGTGTCATAAAATGTTGAAATCTGACAAAAACCACGGGACAAGTTTCTTTTTGTCATTGAGGACATTTTAATCACAGCTTATTATATAACTGTTTAAATCATTCGCAATACTTGCCTTATAATAACCGTATATCTTGGTGCATAAACCTACTATTTTTTATTACGATATAACAAATTTCTAGTATGTCGGGTGTACAAGTAGACCGCTGAAAATTTCAAATATAAGACATTAAATGCATATTTTATATTATATAAAGTTTCAATGAATTCATTAAAAATATTAATTAGTTTTAACATTTAAAACTTTTGTATTCAAATCTTATTTAACTTAATTTTTAAATGAATAGTATTACCATGACACATTTCTGCAACATTTTGCATTAATTGTAATAAAAACAGGATTTTCTTACATCAACTATTGTGATTGGAATGCTTCGTAGTTTTTGAGGCTCCACATAGCAATTCATACAAGTGAGGGTTAAACGAGATGCAAGCTCTTGTTGAGATAAGGTTTCAAGCTATAGAAAATAAGTAATGAATCAAATGTAAGTAATGTTAACAAGTCATATTTCGACTAATATTTAGAAAACCAATCAAAACTTATTAGAGAAATTATTAGAGCAAGTTTGAAAAATAGTTTTCTATGGCATAAACATTAACCTTTTTAACATTCAACCTCTGGGCAAAATAGTTATGAAATTGCTTATTATGCACATTCTTTTGTTAAGCAATGTGGGGAAAACTTTTCGTTTGAATCAAGATTAGCACCAGCTAAAAGCTTCCCATTGCTTATTGCATTGATCATTCTTTTAACAATGCAATCGCTCTACACAGTGTGTCTGCATAATTCACAAAGGAAGTTGTCAAGGAATTTTATAAATTTAGGTGTTCTTCACATGGAGAAACCATATCTGGCATGCAGCTAGATGCTTGATGGTCTTTGACCAAAACTTTTTAATTATTGTCAAAATTTCCTTACCAAACAAATGCTGCATAAGTCAGCAATCTAAAAATACCTCTTCTCAATTGGCTCAACAGAAACAACGTTTGAGCTTGATATATATAACCAAACTGAAAAATGAAACTTGCTTTCTAGATCACCCACCTTATGCAGAAAGAGACTATTTGAAAGTTATGTAGGCTTTTTTTCCCTACAATTTTTAGCATTTGAACAACTCATTTCACGTAATGAATTAACTAGGCAGATAATCAGATAAAAATGACATTAAAAAAGCCTAATCTTTCAAATGTGAATTAATATAATTTAAGAAAAACATTCATAATTTAAAGAGAAACACTGCTTGTCTACTGGTGTTCTTGTCAAACACTATTAATATTCAGCTTCATTTACATTCATAGGTTATTTTTCTCACCAAAGTTTGTTTTTCTTTAACTTCTCTCATCTTTTCAGCAACTCTTTTAATGTACTTATTGAAGCAGAATAAATAATAGGTGTGGGTAAAGCAGCCGATTCTGAAGCACCCATATATGGGCTTGGTACTGTGTATCAGAAAAAATAAAATTAGAAATTGCATGCAAGTAAAACCTAACATGACGAATGTCGGATTCAAACCCATTACCCCATTGTTACAAGACATTTGTGCTACCAATAAACTAGTTTTAATGGTTACTGTACAGAAAGTTAGTAATAAACAGCTAGTTTTGCAATGTAATGAAGAACATAGATGTCTTTTTTTATTTCTTTTAAGGGGCAGTAAATAAAATGATTTTTTATTGCTTATATCAAAGTTCATTTCAGATGAAGATTAAATGATCTGAAATACATTTCGTTACTCTAGCTAATTTTAATAACCTTTCTAGCTAATATTATTTTAGAAGCATTACTTTAGAAAGGAAACACAAAAAGGAATTCATTTGATAATGTACTGGAGGAATTTATATTAGATTTGATAATGTATATTTATATATATATGACACATAGTCAAATGAAATACAAATTTCGATATTTGATGTGATGTTTATTTGATACTTACCCTTTGATTACGGCACTTGTATAAGGAATTTCGTCTTTCTGATTCACTTGTTTTACCAGCCATAAACAAAAGATTGAGTTTATATTTGATAATGAAGAAGATATGTGACAATGTACTGAATTGTTTTCTGGTACAGAGAACAAATCCAATTATGAAGTATGAATAAGGTTGCTTATAATTTAATCATAAATTACCTTCCTTGCTGCCAAATTTGAAAAGAAAAATGTGTCATGTGATATTTAGTTTACACTTTTCAAAATACAGGNGATAATATACATAACTAAACCTAGGAAATGACTCGTGAAGAAGATGGTAAAAATATTGACCATACTCCATTAATAACAGCATTTAAAGCTAAGTTTTTTTTTTTTAATAACAGCAATAGAAGAAAAAAAACAATCTTTTTACTCTTACAAACATTTTTTAAGTTGATACACACAATTTATTATCACGAATTTAAATTATTAACCAGGGTTGGGTTTTAAATATGACACTTTAAAAATCTGTTGAAAAGTGTCATAAAATGTTGAAATCTGACGAAAACCCCGGGACAAGTTTCTTTTTTGCCATTGAGGACATTTTATTATTTTAATCACTGCTTATTATATAACTCTTTAAATCATTCACAATACTTGCCTTATAATAACCATATATCTTGGTGCATAAACCTGCTATTTTTTATTACAATATAGCAAATTTCTAATATGTCGAAGTAGACCGCTGAAAATACCAAATATAGACATTAAATACATATTCTGTATTATCTAAAGTTTCAATGAATTAATCAAAAATATAATTTAGTTTTAACATTTAAAACTTGTGTATTCAAATCTTATTTAACTTAATTTTTAAATGAATAGCATTACCATGACACATTTGTGCAACATTTTGCTTTAATTGTAATAAAAACAGGATATATTTCTTACATCAACTATTGTGATAGGAATGCTTCGCAGTTTTTGAGGCTCCACATAGCAATTCATACAAGTGAGGGTTAAACGAGATGCAAGCTCTTGTTGAGACAAGGTTTCAAGCTATAGAAAATAAGTAATGAATCAAATGTAAGTAATGTTAACAAGTCATATTTCGACTAATATTTAAAAAATCAATCAAAACTTATTAGAGAAATTATTAGAGCAAATTTGAAATATAGTTTTCTATGAGATAAACATTAACCTTTTTAACATTCAACCTCTGGGCAAAACAGTTATGAAATTGCTTATTATGCACTTTCTTTTGTTAAGTAATGTGGGGAAAACTTTTTGTTTGAATCAAGATTAGCACCAGCTTAAAGCTTCCCATTGCTTATTGCATTGTTCCAACATTGCATTGTTCTCTACACATTAGCTCTGTATAATTCACAAAGGAAGTTGTCAAGGAATTTTATAAATTTAGGTGTTCCTCACATGGAAAAACCATTTCTGGTGTGCAGCTAGATGCTTGATGGTCTTTAATTAAAATTTTTATATTATTGTCGAAATTTCCTCATCAAACAAATGCTGCATAAGTCAGTAATCTGAAAATACCTCTTCTCACTTGGTTCAATAGAAACAACGTTTGGGCTTGATTTAATCAAACTAAAAAATGAAACTTGCTTTCTAGATCACCTTATGTAGAAAGAGACAATGAAGACAATTTGAAAGTTATGTAGACTTTTTTTTTCTACAATTTTCAGCATTAAAACAACTCATTTCATGTAATGAATTAACTAGGCAGATAATCAGATAAAAATAACATTAAAAAAGCCTAATGTTTCAAATGTAAATTAATATAATTTAATAAAAACAATCATAATTTAAAGAGAAACACTGCTGGTCTGCTGGTGTTCTTATCAAACACTTTAAACATTCATAGGTTATTTTTCTCACAAATGTGTGTTTTTCTTTAACTTCTCTCATCTTTTCAGCAACTCTTTTAATGTACTTATTGAAGCAGAATAAATAATAGGTGTGGGTAAAGTAGCCGATTCTGATAAACAAGTGTCCATATATGGGCTTGGTACTGTGTATCAGAAAAATAAAATTAGAAATTGCATGCAAGTAAAACCTAATGTGACGAATGCCGGATTCAAACCCATTACCCCATCATTACAAGTCGGCTGTGCTACCCATAAACTAGTCTTAATGGTTACTGTACAGAAAGTTAGTAATAAACAGCTAGTTTTGCAATATAATAAAGAACATAGATGTTCTTTTTATTTATTTTTAAGGGGCAGTAAATAAAATGATTTTTATTGCTTATATCAAAGTTCTTATCAGATGAATATTAAATGATCTAAAATACATTTTGTTATTTTAGCTAATTTTAATAATCTAGCTAGCGTTCAATTCTAGCTAATATTATTTTAGAAGCATTACTAGAACACAAAAAGGAATTCATTTGATAATGTACTGGAGGAATTTATATTAGATTTGATAATGTATATTTATATATATATGACACATAGTCAAATGAAATACAAATTTCGATATTTGATGTGATGTTTATTTGATACTTACCCTTTGATTACGGCACTTGTATAAGGAATTTCGTCTTTCTGATTCACTTGTTTTACCAGCCATAAACAAAAGATTGAGTTTATATTTGATAATGAAGAAGATATGTGACAATGTACTGAATTGTTTTCTGGTACAGAGAACAAATCCAATTATGAAGTATGAATAAGGTTGCTTATAATTTAATCATAAATTACCTTCCTTGCTGCCAAATTTGAAAAGAAAAATGTGTCATGTGATATTTAGTTTACACTTTTCAAAATACAGGGAAAGTTTTAAAAAATATATAACATAAAAAGATGTATTTGATAAAGGCAAGAAAATATTTTAATAACAATATTTATAAGTAAAAAAAAATTTAAAAACTTCTAAGTAAACAATTTTATTTAAAAAAATATATATATCTTTACCTTTTCAACCATAAAATCTATAGAATCTGCAATGGAGGCATCCACATATCCTTTAGAGAAATTACCCATAACCATTCTTTTAAGAACAACAGCCGGAAACATCCAAAATCTGAATAGAAATTTTTAAAATAAATTACTTTTTACAAATAAACTTAAAATTACTTATTGGATTACGTATGAAGAAGCTTAATATTTGTATAAAAAATAAGACATTTATATTAAACTGTGGGATGCTCTAACTCTTCGCTTATTGTGTGTGCTCATATCACCTCATACTAAAGAAGATAATAATAGGATAGAAGACTGGGCCTGTGAAAAAAAGATGATGATGATGGGAAGATATTTCTTCCTGATTTTTTCCTTGGATTCATTGTATTGTTTCTTTTATGTTTAGTCTATTATAAATTTAAATAACTTGTGGTGTCTTTTCACATAATGTTGAAATTGATGTTTTTAACACCAAAATTTAAGATAAAAACGAAAATATTGTCGAGTTGAACTATAAATAATAATTTGATGATAATTTCATTTAGAATTATTCAGAATGTAAAAAAATATTTTTTTAATCCATGAAAGAAATTATTCACTTTATTTTTAATTACTAAGCAAAATATTACTTTTTATAAAATTATTACAAATATATATACATATATATGTGTGTATATCATATATTTATAATATTACAAAATATTATTTGACCACATCAAAATATTTCAAAACTTTTAGAAAGAGGAAAAATAAAATGTCATATAGGGTAAACCAACCAGTGAAGGAACACTACCCAGTAAAGGAACATTTCATATATATTGATTAAAAATAAGAATTTGAAAGTTTCTCTTTAGATTGATTGGTAACAATAGCTTACTGCCAAACAATACGAAGTAATCTAGCAATGTTTTGGACTACCTGGTCAAATATACTTCTCTGGAAAAATTTTTGAATTTGTTATTATCTCTGCAACACCTTGTTTTGTTGAAAAAATTATAAGGTGAATGATTGTATTTATATGTTTGGAGTGGAACTAATTGCATGTAATAGTCTTATTTTTCTCACTGTGAAAAAGAGAATTCAAAATATAGTTATTGAAGTTACGTTTTATTTTTTTAAGCATCATGTAGGCTTAAGGG
>NC_092210.1:89318537-89359993 GCF_043381705.1 Parasteatoda tepidariorum | reverse complement strand
TTACCACTTGCGTTAAGTTAAATTGCTACGGATGAAATCCGTTAATTTGAAGTGAGTTTTTCGTTTGAAGTGCAAACAAAAAGGGAAAGGGAATTTACTGCTTTCTCTAAGATAATTTTTAGACAAAACAGTAATACATTTCATAAAGCAGTGGCTTCGAAAATTAATTTAATGTCATTTCCCCCATAAATTGCTTTAACAAGTTTAAAATGTTAAGAAATATTTTGGAAAATAGGGAAATTGGATCTCAATGAAAAGTTCGTTAAATAGAAAATTCACTTCGCTATATGGAAGTTATTTTACAAAAAAATTTCCAAAATGCTCTTGGTTCCTCGAAAAAATTCGTAAAATAGGGAAATTCGTAGAATGGAAGTTCGTTAAATAGATGTCCGACTGTATTTGTATGGCTAAAAAATTCATAAAGAGCATTAAAAAATAACCAAAATTAAGTGTTCCTTCACTGGGCAATTTTGTGTTCCTTCACTGGTAAGAGCTGTTCCTTCACTGGGTCTTCTTACTACTTGTTATTTGAACCTCCAAAACTTTAAAACAATATTATGTAAGTTCTCTGCAATTTTTTTACACAATTTGCAATTAGTAACAAATATATTGACACTGTCATTTAACTAAAATTGCGAATTTTGAAATTAATATGATTTTTTAAGAGGCAAGCGAAGCTTAAGTGTTCCTTCACTGGTTAGTTTACCCTACTTATGTTTCATTTCCTTTTTAAGAAAATTTAAAACTACTTTTTCATCTCAAATTTTATTTTTTCTTCTAAATTTCACTTGAAGTATTGTTAAAATTAAACAGCATTTTGAAACTTATCATAAGCTGTGATGAATATAATATAATATTTTAAATAAAATGGAATATTAATTGACTTATTATTGAAAAATAACTCCTTTTAAAGAAATTTTGAAACTACTTTTTCATCTCCAATTTTCTTTTTTCTTCTACATTTCACTAAAAGTATTACTAAAATTAAACAGCGTTTCGAAACTCTTCATTAGCTGTGATGAACATAACATAATATTTTAAATAAAATGGAATATTGTTTTAAAAATTGGCATAATTATTTAAAATAATAAAATTCTGTATAAATTTACAATTTCGAAAAATTAAACATTTGTAATTCCCTGGAGCATCAATACTTGCTATAAATTCAGCACACTATATAACTAATCATGACATACATATTTAAGTTAAAAATTGGGTCTCGGTCCCCACATCTTTTTTACAGAAACTAAGCCCTTGCCAATGTTACCCAAATTTCCCAAATCAAACAGATGTCAAGAGCATTTTACTTTAAACAATTTCATTATAAATAAAAATAAAACAATTTATGTTTATATAAAAAAAAAAAAAAACAGAGGGATTTAAAAGGTGTACTTTTTATCCTAAATGTCATTTCTTACAAAATTATAATTATTTTTATAAAATTGAATCAAATTTCTTTCATATAATATAAAACAATTACTTCAGCAATTTTTTCCCCTCTCATCAGTTCAAGCATATGTGAAACATAAAATACAATTCTTACATATGCTTGATTACAAATGTTTTATTCAAAACTGCACACAAAAGTTTTTAAAGAAAAAAGGCATTTAATTTTTAATATGCTGGGTGTTTCACTTATAGAGAAAAAGACTTAAACTGTGACACATGATGCACTTCAGTCAGTTTTTATATACCGTAAAGCTTCTGTTTCTTTTTAGTTCTTATTGACTTTATTTTGCATATCTTAGATAATTGTTTAATCATAACTTTCCAGATCGAAAACGATGAGTAAAAATAAAGTTTACACAAAAATTCATTATACATATAGTCTTCCAGTTACATGGCGCATTTGAATTTACCTGTCTAAAAATTGGCTTAGGATATGGCAAAGGTTGCCAGCCTTACTTTAAAGGGGGAAATAACACATATATACAAGTAATTTTTGCAGTAGAACAATAAAAACAGCGATTGCTATAGATCAATTAAGAAAAACAGGCTTCTAAGAAATAGTACTGAGCAATATCAGTGAAAATTTCAACAACAAAAAATGTTAGAATGCAGATAAAAAAAGTAATATGTTTGAATTGCTCTATCTCAAGAACCAATTTATTTCAAATTTTAGCTTTCAACATTAAAAAATTATGTTGTAAAAATACCATTAAATCTGACTTATATCAGGTATGATATGATTTTGCTAAATTTTTTGTCAAATGTAATCATTATTTGCTTTTTCAATTACCTGCTATGCAGAAAAAAAAGTGTTTGTTAAGTCTTGATTTATTGTAGGCCAAAGTTTGTATGTGAATGTGATACCTTACATGTTAATGAATTACATACTTCCTTGACAGTGGACTTATTAAGATAATAGCAATAGATAAGCATAGAAAACTTACACAACTGCTGTATCAGTGAAGTTAAAAATAGATGTGTCAGTAAAACTATTGCAAAGAATAATTGAGTGAACTGTGTGAGTGTGGAAAGTAGCTTCTGCAAATTTTTGTGCTAAGAAACCTCCAAGAGAAGCACCAAACAAATGAACCTATAAAATATGCAGGTTTTAGAATTACTATTATACTTCATTCATATTTTTTATGTGTGAAAACAAATAAATACCAATAATAAAAACAGGATATTAATAATATTTTTTTAAAAAAAAAGATATCAAAACTTACATGCAAGTTTAATTACCATATACTAATGACTAATTTATCATATATGTTAAACTTAAGAAATAGAAAATGCTTAAGAGGTTAGGCCATTTTAAGATTTTATAAAAATCATCTGGCTTTTTCTTCTCTCTAAAGGCATCTTAATACCTTAAATTTATAAGCCAAAGTTTCATTCTTTTTATTAACATGTAAAATATCGAAGTATAGGAACTTGGAATTGCTTTCAATCCTTTCACAATCCACTGTATGAATCCTGTAAACTTCTAAAGTGTATGTCCTCAAGCTAATTTTATTTAATGGTTGGACTTAAACTAGAAGAAATATTCACTAATATTATAATTGTTCATTTAAAACAATTGTTTAGTTACATTAGTAAAATAATTATTGCATTCGAATTCATATTTTTTTTAACTATGAACAAATTTCTGGTAATGTAATTTAAGAATTTATTTAAGAAAAATAAAATTATTTTTGGAAAAATTGGTATAAAATAAAATATGTACTTCTGAAGATATATTGGAATATATTCTGAAAAAAATTACATTTCAAGTTTATTTATAATTCATGATTTAAATCATGCCAGCCGTGCCTCAAAGTCTAGGCAAAAATAAATCAAGAGGAATATGAATACCTCATATTTTAACTTCAAAATAAACCACCTATTACACTTCATGAAAAGAGACAAATGAAAATATTGAACCCATTGGAAAAAAACTAACAATAGTAATTAGTGCATGCACAAGACTTGTATTTATACAAAAAAATACAATGCGCATCTCTATTATGCAAAGTAACCAATATTTTTCACTATCTTTTTTTATCATAGATTACGCCAAAGACCTAATAAAAGAATAGATGGTTCAGTCACTCTTTCTCTATTTATTAGGAATTCAAAATACTTCAAATTATTGAGCAGTAACATCAAAAGAAATAAATGGTAAGAATAATTTCTGCCACAGATTAGCTAACCATTAACTCATTGACAATGGATAATATTTGTTTTGAAAGCACAAAATTGTTTTAATTTTGTAATTCTGCAATATCATACGGTGACATGACGCATCATTAAATTTCCATCATTATTCAACTGTAGCACATTCAACTGTGTTGGGATCGGCTTTTCACCAGAAAATTAATTCTTAAAAGCATTGATAGCTCAATTAAAGATATAAAAACTAGTTTACTTTCATTTTGTGATTTAAAATTTATTGTACATATACACTGGTTTTTGGAACCACTTTCTTGGAATTTAAAAAAAAAAATGTATGACACAAATTTTAGTTGATATTTTCGAATGAATAGCTCACTTCGGATATTTTAATAGGTAAAAATTACATTGCGGCGGTCACTATACATGAAGCTTATCTTCTGGACTGGAGTGTACACCTTTTTCTATGGTGGTTACAACATCTAACTACAATGCCAGAGGTCCTTGGATCGAACCCTGCTGAAAGCCAACAAACATCTCTCACATACTCTCTCTACGTTGGCAACTACGGATGCTCGAACACACAATGCAGCAGTCTCACTATTCGAAAAATGGCACCCTTGCTTTACACTACATCCCTTTGTTCCACGGTTTGTCTGGATCCAACAAACAAATCATCTGGATCCACAACGTCAAAGCCTGAACTGCATTGAAATGGCGACTTCAGTCAATGTCACACGGCCTCTCAGTCTCGTGAAATGTTCACGACTGCCAACAACTCTGACTTCTCAATCACTGGAGGGGATATGTGGAGCAGCCACTATACATAAAGCTTCCTAACTCATACAGATCTGGTATACACACCCTTTTCTATGGTGGCTAGACTCTGAATCCTTACTGCAGCCAACAAACATCTCTTTTGCTCCCTTCTTCACAAAATTAACTTTGTGGAACTTTGCAAATTGGTTGAGACGATAGATGGGCTGCAGTAATGTAGGATATTAAAGAGCACAGACTGTATTAATTAGTATTAAAATACATAATTGTTAACTTCTCAGGGTTTAAATTAATTGAAAATTTGAACTATTTGTTGAAATATTTTAAAATAAAATACTTTGTCCAATCCAAGATGATCAAGTAGTTTGCTAAATCCATTTGTAAATTCATTCATAGTCCAGTAAACAGGATACTGCACCTGTATATAGAATTGTTGTGAATAATTTTTTATAGCATATTCACTATATTTGTCAAACTATTTTATTAAAGTATAAATTAAAAGTTATATTTATATTTAATAATTCATAATTGCTGCTTATAATAATTTTAATTAGGAAAAAATAATACAAAGATTGTAGCACAATTAAAGCTAATAAAATTGATAAAACAAATGGAACAGTTAACTAAATCTGTGAATAGCTAAAAATAAATTAATAAACAAAAAATTAAATTTTTTAACAAAATAATTTAACATGCATTTAAAAAAAATTTGTGAACATAATGGAATATCAAAAGTTTAAGGCTTAGTTAATAGACAAAGGATTTTTACTTCTAAAAAAAAAAAGATTTAAATTGTTTTGTTAAATTGCTTTGCTAAATAGATTTTCATAAACAAGACCTTAAGGAGCATGTATATTTTAACAGCAATTAGTAATTTGCCAAAAAATCAAAATTTGTGATGAATAACTGATAAATTATTCAACAATGTATTGTACCGAATTTTGTTCCCTTGAATGAAGTAATTAATGTAGCATAAATTAAAAAATTTTCAGTTAATTTGCTTATTTAGTCGCATTGTGCATATATGGTAAATTTTTTTTGCTTTTATGTTAATTCAAAATATTTAAATTTTTTCCAAAAACTGCACAAATTTTGTTCTTTTTTCATGCAAAAATCTTGAACACTACTTATGATCAATGCAAAACTTTGATAAGACATTAATTATTTAAAACAAAAAAATTTCATCAATTAATTGTTAAGTACTTACCGCAATCACTCTGTATCCTTTAGCACACAATGATATTATCTGGTTGAAAAATATATCTGCTGTACCACTTACTGGAGGTAAACATATTAGAGGACAAGTAATACTACGTGGGCCAAAATCATATATTGTCCATACTTTATTGGAATCTTCATCAACAATAATCTGGAGAAAAAAAAGGCTGCATTTAAAAAAAAAAATTATAAAATACAGAATAGCCAAAGCTGGGCATAAGAATGTTTCAGAAGTGGGTATGGAAAATTTTTTATAAGAGGGTCATAGAAGAAAAATTTTAGCTTTTGGGGCATTTGTTTTGGATGAATTTAAATTTTATAACAACTGATAATACTTAGTTTTTATAACAATTGATAAATGATAATATAACAATTGATCCTCAATGCAATAAAAAAGTAATGTTTTACAATTTTTTTTAAAAAATCAAAGCTTTGCATACTTTGTCTTCTTAAATCAAATCAATTACAGCAGGTTAACTTTCTCTTTGCAGATATTAATGTTCTTTTTTTTTGTAACTAGAGAAAAAAATCTGTTATAATAACAATTCAAAATAGTGGATGAAATTGTTGCTACAGGCAAATACACATAGGGGAAGGGAGCTAGAGCAGACTTTTTATTTTACTCAGATTTCCTCAGTCAGATAACCTAGATTTGTAACATTGAAGTACACTTCCATTGTATAATCAGAAATCAGACAGTGAATAATTTAGGAGAAATTTGTGAAAGAACGTTACAAAAGTAACTCTCTCTCTCTTTACTCTTTAACATATTTTATTTTCAGAATTTAAACAAAAGGTAACAATATGTTATGAATTATACAGTTTTTTTTTATCTACTTTGTTTTTAAGTTTTGCTTTGTGTACTTTCAAACAATCAGCATTAAGCATAAACAACACAACAAACAAACACATATTTTCGTGGGGCTAGCGTAGACACATCTTGGTGGGGCAAGCATAGACACATGTTAGTCGGGCTAGTGTAGACATAGCTACACTGACATAATTCAATTTCCAATGGAAGAGATAAGAATTGGTTTTGCATGAAGTACATTTAATGCTATTTATTCTCCAAATTAGAATGATTTCGTAGAATATACCTTAACAAGCATAACAGAATTTCCAATGGAAGAGATAAGAATTGGTTATGCATGAAGTACATTTAATGCTATTTATTCTCCAAATTAGAATGATTTCATAGAATATACCTTAACATTTAGTGATTTTAATATCAAGTAAAAAATTTAACAGCATCCTCAAGGACCATCTCTACCACATCCCGTTTGATAAGGTAATTGTATAGATCTTTGCAGAATGGTGTTCCTAGTGTTAATCCCAGAATCTCTTATACCTTTTTTGAGGGCAATGTTAAATAAGATGCTGCATGATAGAGAATCTCCTTGTCTGAGACCTCTCTCAGTATAGAAAACTTCTGATGTATCAGACATAAACTTAATTCGACATTTAACACTTCACAGAGTCATTTTAACCAGATTAGTAGGTTTCAGTGGAATTCCAAATTCACACATCCCCTCGAAAAGTTTATTCCTATTGATACAGCTGCTTCAAAAAAAAACAGCCTCACATGTAAAAAAACAATTCTGTTTCACCAAGATTATGACCCTTGTTACAAATTGATAGAAACGATGGTTAAATTAAATGAATTACGGTTTGAAATGCTTCCTTATTCAACTTGTTCTACAGATTTGATCCCAAGTGGCTTCTGACTTTTTGCAGACCTCAAAAAGATGCTATAGGGAAAAATATTTGGCACAAATAAACAAGCCATTAATAAAACTGATGCCTAATTTTGAGAGAAAAGACAAATTGTTCTACAAAAAAGACATTGAAAAGTTAGAGATGCATTGGAATGAATGTATCTTGAAGGAAAGTATCTTAATAAATAAAGCCAAATTTCCAAAAAAAAAATTCTTAGCTAAACCGGATGTTTATTGAGTGATGTACTATCTAACACAAGATTTAATATAATGCAAAGCTTCATGTTTCAAGGTTTCTGTTTTAAGATCTGCTGTATAAACTACTTGAATCTTCAATTTTAATAAAACATTTATTTTGAACATGTTTTCTTTAAGAAAAAAAAATTTTTTTTAATAAAACTGAAATTATGAAAGAATTGAATATATTGGGTATTACACGAGTTCAGCTTTTTGAAAATGTAAAGAAAAAATCATTTGTGAAAATCATTTCTGCGAAAACTTGGTGCTTTTTAAACACTTTAAATGCATTTTGCTAATAAGCTATGAATTTTTCAAGTAAGAAACTTACTTTTTTCTGAGGAACTCTGCTTCTAAAGCTTATGTACTCAGCAGAGTTAGATATTGTTGATAATTTTGAATCAATGAATTCCATGTTGTTTACCACTTTTATTCAAAGTAGTTTTTCGTTAGAAGCAGAGAAACACCTAAGTAAATGATAAAAAATTCTTTTATTTAATCACCATTTAAAAGTTAAAAGCAAAAATGCATTATTTCAAGAAAATTTAAGTTCAATAACAGCAAAACAAAATGATATAAAATCCAATAGAAGAAGACTATATGACTAATAACAGGTAATGAGCAATGCAAAATTTTTAAAAAATTCCACAGAAGCTTTATTATAATACAAAGTAGTTAAAAAGTTCAAAAATTTTAAAAGCAATTTGAGGTATTCTGATGTAGTTTATGACAAGCTTAATGTATGTTTGTCATCAATGGCTATCATGTGGCTAAAACAAATAGCCAAACTCTGCATAACCCAGTTGAAGAGGGTCATATTTGCAGAAGAGGTCATTAGGCTAACCTAATGACTTTTTGAAGTGCAGTGTGTGAGTTCAAACATGGTTTCAGAGTCATACACTTTGTCTTAAATATAACATACAAAAACAGACATGATTGTTGATATCAGAAGAAAAGGGTGGCCAAGCAATAGAGGCATAGCTAGGGCTTACAATGTCAGAGGACAAACTGAAATTTGCATCTCCTTGCAATATTCTGCAGTCTTACAGGAGCCTTTAAAAATCATTTCAAGTTTTAGATTATGTAAAAAAACGAATACAATAAATAAATTTTGAATAAGATTTTGCAACTTTAAATAATGTTTGAACATAGAAACAACCTTCATTCGATTCAGTTTAAAATTGACAGTATATGTTACTAATGTAGTTTCTATTACATTTAAAGGTTATTGATTGCATTTACTGTTTATGAGTGAATGATAAGCGTTTATTCTAAAGGCATTTTTTATCTAGTATATCAGTTAATTTATTAAAGATAATTTTAAAAAATAATAAATAAATATAAAAATAGACAAAGCACACTACAATGATAATAGACATCCAGTTCAATTTTTAGGCAAACCGAATTAAAATTTGAGGAAGTAGTGAAACCTGTCATTAGCAAGTGAAACTGTGGGTCTTTAAAAAGGAAAAAAGAATTTACTTAGGAATTTAATTTAATATATTTTTATGAAATTATTGCCCCTCTAATGGTGAACCTAGGAACAGATGTTTTCTCTTGCCCCTAGCTATGCCACTACTAGGCTATCAATATAGATTCTAAGTAACACTCACTATATTTCAAATTTATACCCAAAAATTAACAACAATTGTGTGCAAATGCAATGGGCCGGAATAGTCAATTGTTCTAAAGTTAAAAGGTTTTTTTTCTTCAGATAAACCAATTAATTATCAAACTGAAATATTGATAAATAAAACTATGTGGCGTAACTACCACTATAAATATTAAATACCAATTCACTAGTATATAAGACATGTTAACTTGACTCTATCATGAGGTAGGTACCTTTTGATAGATGAAGGTTGACATAGTCAATTTATAATTCCCCTCAACTACTATAAAATATCCATTTGATGAGGCATTTGGGGTTGGATGCAGAACCATCTGGAGCGAAATGTCAAGTTATCATGTAAATAATATCTTAAAAAAAGCTATTGAATTCATAATTTACCAGTACAGGAAACAGTTTCCAATGCTGATTTCAAGGTATAAACAAATACCAACATGGAAATAATCATAGATTATTAATTCATAATTGAATACAACAACAAAATACTGGGAACATTTTCTTATCAGTACTTGTTCTTTGTCACCTGCCATCAGCAAGGCATCAAAGTATTTTTGTAATAACAAAAAGTTTTAAAAACAAATTTTTAAAGAAGGAGGTTTGACTAGGGGTGGCTACAAATTATACTCTTCAAGTTTGTTAATGTATATTCATTACTATTTCTTCTTAATTTCTTGTATTGCCACTACCCATTTATCATCAAAATTTGAGGATATTAGGGAGGACAGGCATTAATGCTTCACATCTAGAAGAAACTAAACCACTTTTTATGCTTATCCCAAGTTTTCTAATTTAAAAGAATAATCTATAAAAATCGCTAAAAAAATAACAAACTGAAATGAAAATAATTTATTTCCTTTCAGTAATTGGAAGAGACTTCAAGTAAAATAACCAGTAATCGTTCTCTATTCATAGACTAAGAAAAGGGGGAAAAGCAAGTTTGGCTAATACATAATTTTAGAAAATAAATTAAAGATTTGAACTTCTTTTATGAATACAAATCTAAACAAGACCATCCAATTGATAAATGTGCAGATAAAATACAACTCAATTCTTTAAACTAAGTTTTAAAAAATACAACAAATGAGATAAAAGAAAAATATAAAATAATTAATGTACAACACAGCAAACATAGAGCAAAAATCATTTAAGAATTATAAAAAGTGTTACTTAAAAACCAGTATATATGATTTAATATCACAAGATTCGTCTTCTTTCAGCCTAATAAATGAACCATGTTTACTAAGTGTAAATACTAATAAATCATGTATAATAAATAATATTTAAAATGATTAACGACTATTTAATATCAACCAATATGATACAATCAATATATATCAATCAATAACATTAGTCGTCTGAATAAAGGCCATTCCCACAGAAAGAAACAGTTTAAGAAAGAAACTCTTTGACAGGTTTTAAAAAAAAGTAAATCGGTGAAAAAAATCTATCGAAAATACTTAAAAACATAAAGAGATTGTGTAATAAAACTAACTTAATAATAAAAAAAATATATTAGTGCTCTAAATGCTTTTCAAAACGTAATTATTAATACCTGTCATGTCACAAAATATAAAGTTATAATAAAAGTCTAAATTTTTATGTGTGATGGCTGGAAACAGGAACAAGAAAGTCATGCATTTTTCTGTTTTTGTTTATCTTTTCTTTTACGGTTATGACATAAATTAAATTATTAAATTTTTTTGCAGATATATTAATTCACATTTAGAGTATGGAACACGTAACCACTTGCTGTAAAAACGCATAATTTTCCAAAGATTCTAAAGTAAGAAATATATATTAACTTTCATAATTCATTTAAAGTCTCTGGCTTTGTTGCCTGACTTTTACACCTGTTTGGGTGGCTGTAATTATCATCGTTTTCATCACTATTGCTAAATCGATGTTTTTGGTTTATAGCATTTGGCATTTCTATCCCCTACTGGCGAACAAAAAAAATCCACGAATTAGTTGAATATAATGTTTGACTCATTTGTCCCTTTTGGCTCATTACTTGCTTAATTTGAAGTCCCCTTGAAGATCTCTTGTTTGTACCATTTTCCTCAGTTCTATGTCTTTCACCTAACAATTTGCTGGTAAAAGCGATTCGAATAGGATGCGCTTAATGCTGAGATTAAATTAGATTTCTGATTTCAAAGCTAATTTTTACCCAGATATTTTATGAATATATTAGACAGACATAATTTTTTCTATCACAAATTTATTGTTTCGTGTAATAAATCAATTAAATAAATTAGTCTCTTGCATAACTTATTTTGAAATAAAAACCTGAATTTTTTTTTTTTGGGGGGGGGGGGATATAAATATACTTGAGGGTGCCCCTTGACGAAATTGGCGACTTATGTTTGGAGCCATTCCTGTTTGCGTGGAACACCGTGGGAACAGGAATATCTGCCAAAACATAATGTAATTTCAATAAAACACTGGAAAATTTCAACAAAACATCGGCCAAAGCTTTATAAAACTGCAATGAACCCAATATAAGCAAAATTAATAAACCCAATAAAATGCATTTCGAATCGAAACAAAAATTAATGGACGGAAAGAAAAGGGAAAAAAAACAACTCACTTCTTCATTAAGTTTGAATATCCTCAGGTTTAGGTGCACAGAATTTTCTAATGGCAGTTAGATACTGTTTAAATTTATCATGAATAGAATAGACATTTATCATATGTACCTCCATCGCCACATAAATTCGGCGAAATACGAATCGAAAAAGGTGTCTGTGGTACCGGACTGGTGGTGATAATTTTTTCTAAAGTCGCTTTTTATGACTGCCCACATACCTTCGATCTTATTGACCAGAAGCAAAAGTAACCTTACCAGCCGGTATCCAACGTAGAACTAACGAACCTCTGAAATTCCTCACTAGCGATTTCCCTATTAACTATAGTAACCATAATTATTTTATTGCTTTCTACGCTGATGAGACAGCGATTGCCATGAGATCATTAAAACCTGATCAGGCAGTTAAAAATATTAACGAACAAATACCACCAATTGAACAATGGTGTCGCAACAATAAAATAGCGATTAATACTGATAAGTCTCGACTAATGATTATTAGGCGGAAAAAAGGGCACAAAAAAATAAACAGTGACGTTATCCTTTTTAATGATAAAATCCCAATTACTAATAAGGTCGCCTAGGCGTAACCTTTAATGATAAACTCACGTCGAGCCTCCACGTACAAAATATTATAAATAAATCCTATGCAGCATACAACTGCCTCAAACCTATTCTGAATGCTAATTCATCCCTCCCGATAAACCTAAAACGCTTGCTATATTTACAATGCCTAAGGCCTATCCTTACTAATGCATGCCCCGCCTGGGGTAATATAATTAACAATACCCAGATAAAAAAAACTTGAAATAGTCCTAAACAAAATATTGAGACTCATCACTGGTGCGCCTCGCTATCTACCAAATATTAACATTAAAAATGACTTAAAATAGACCCAATCATGAATTTTATAAACAGATCAAATGCTAGTTTTTATAGCAAATCAAAAAACAAAGACCCAGGGGTTCTTTGTCTTTTGATTTGCTACAAAGTTTGTTTTTTGATTTGCCCACAAAGACCCACCCTGATAAATAAAGAACTAATTGTGGATATGAAGAACCGCAACCCCATAACTGCATTCCTGCTCTCAGATTGCATACTATCAAAATATTTCAAATAGTGGCCCCCCTTTTTACATATATGGATGCTCGCAGAGAGGGGTAATGACCAGAAGGGTGATCCCCGACTCGCGAGCATGCCACCCCTAGCTTATACCTAACTTTTATACTGCCACTTTCTTCACATCGTAACTTTGTTTTTTCCCCACATCTGCCATATCATCAGTACATAACTCCCCTGAAGGGATTGTGTACATCCCCACTACATTTTAGGTCCTTTCACTATTAGTTTAAACTGATTTGTGACTACCACTTCTGTGTTTTCGCTCGACACTCTACCCATCTTTCCATTGTCAACATTACAGGCGCCCACGGGCTCAAGCCAACACCTCCTAGAAAAGAGTAGGCCTCTGCACGGGTTACCATAAATATCCTTTAGTAGTCCAAACGTAATGACATACGCCGTATTTTCAACCACTACGCAGCTTAGTACCCCGAACGTAATGAAATCTTTCTTATTTTTCATCAACTGCGCAGTTAACTTCGTCACATCGGACTACTAAATTGATCCGTGCTGAGGCCTTCATACTTCTAGGAGGTGTTGCTCAAGCTCATATGAAGGAGTCAACTGTCCGCTTCGCGGACAGGCACTCCATAAGAAACACCAGTTCAAGTTTCTGAAATTGCATATACCATTGAACATTTAAAACTAACGCTGAAATCTAAACCAATCAGAATCACGATTGGGTTTCAACATCGCCCAGTTTGGCGATCAACCGCAATCACAACTTGGCGAGAATCAAGGGGCACCCTCAAATATAGTCTACCCTTTTTCTGTTCCAAATTTTTGCATATTCTTGGCCATATGTGTTTAGTATAATTATTGTCTTATTTTTATAAATTTTTATTTTACCTGCCTTGTAATATTTTCAAAATATTAGGAGAAAAAAAATGCTTCATCGTCAAAAAAAGAAAAAAAAAATGATTTTTAATAAATTCTTGCGGGTTTTTCTTTAAAAAAAATAGTGAGTTATAAAGGAGATTGATACATTAATAATAAATAAGATTACTATAATGACATATAAAGCATAAATAATAATAACTATAATTTGTACACATATTTTTCATCCACTGTACAGTTTTCTGTAAGAAATTTGAAAGAACGGAAGCTTTTACAACGTAAAAGTTTCTTAAATTATTATAAGGTTGTTTATAACTTTACATTCATAAGAAACATATTTTCATTTATTTTGTTTATTTTTCTTTTTTGTTGACCTAGCGAATTATGCCTATGCGAAAATTACAAATGAAAAATAACAAGACAAAAAGATATTTTTACTTTCATATCTATAAAACCAAAATAAAATTGATTACTTGACTTTTCAAATAAATATATATATATATTTGATATTTTAGGAACATTCTTAAGATTAACACTCAAAAATTTTAAATATTTCTAAATATACTCTGTTTCATTAATAAATTATTATTGTACTAGCATTTTTTTGGTATTATTTAAATAATATTTCAGATTATCCTGATTGATGCAATTAATTCTAATTCAAAAAGTATTTTAGAAACTTATCGATCGAACATGTGAAAAAAAAATTTCTTTCTAATGACTTTTTCATAATTTTTTTACATACACAATGGTAAATGATAAAGACAAAAAATAAATCCAGCATTAAGTATAAAATTAATTGAGAATATTTTGTAATTAAAACTTTGTTTAATTAAAGGTATTAGAAACACTTGTATCGAGTTAATTTTCAAACACGAATTGGTAACATTAAAAAAATCAGGAATAACCCTTATGGCTAAAATGACAAGATTGCTGAAATTTTATAACCCAACAATCTAACATGAAATCCTTACATGACAAATAAAGTGCAACTACTTGGCACCCTTGTCTCCTGAGTTGATTTCAGTGTAAAAGGCTAATAAAAGACAAAAAATTAATTGTAGAGAATATATTACCAAATCTAGTTCATAACAATAAGCCGGTGAAATTTACCGACCAATAAGCGCGTGAAATTTACAACATCAGCTGTTAGTACAGTCTATTATAAAAGTTTAATATGCAATTTACTTTTTAGCCTTAAGTAGTTTTGCCAATTTCTGTTTTCAATTGTAGACTCTTAGTATTGCCTTAGTTGCATGGGTGGTTATATGCAAAACATAACATGGCAAGTTTACAATGTTTTGTTAATGCTTACATTTAAAGCGAATTGAACAACTTAAGATTTACTGAGTGACCTATGCACAGTAAGATTTTACATAAGGTAACATATTTAAAGCAATTTATTATAATGAATGCAACTAAATTTCACTGGTGATTTTTTTTATTTTTTTTAAAGTACAAAAAAGATGATAAAGTTATTGAAGCAACATAAACTGAAATATGTTTAGAAAAATGTATAATGCAATAAACAACTCCAATTTATTTAACAATGGTTTTATTTAAAAAAAAAGGTCGTGACATAATGACTAGTTATACAGCTGTACAGCTTTATCACAACAATTTTGTTCAGAAAAAAGCACCTTTGCTCAATACTACAGACAAAAGTAACACTTACAAAAATTTCACAAGACATACAGCAATATATAAATAGAAGACAAAAATGTATCCCATGACTGAATTCAATAATGGATATACAAAGAGTACAAAATTTCTACAAACATTTATATTATATCAAAGAATAATACACAACGTATTAGAAATTATGAATATATCAACACTTATTTGTAAATAGTTAATACATAAATACTTTTTTTCTTAATTTGAACTGGTAGACAGAATTGAGAAACCATTAATCAGAGAAATGTAAAATTTTTGATAAGTTATGAAAATTAAAATATTTTTACTCTGATAGTTATTATTCATTATTACAATACATTTTTTACCATTAAAAAGTTATCAAAGAAACTTTTTAATGCATTTAAGGAATATGGATCCGTCGATGAATTCAATTATTATGTTAGTTCATATTGAATAATTATTAAACTATAATAACTTAAACATCCACATTCACAGATTTTAAACTTACAGCTCCAAATCATCATAAAATAATATTGCTATTAATCATACTTTTTAAAAATTACATTAATACATATATTTAGTAGTTTTATTTTCTGAACAATTGGGTTTTTTGAAGAACAACTGGAAAAATATAGAACTTTGCCTTTGAATAAATATATAAATGTATATACATCCATAAAGGCATTATATTAAGTTCATATCCAAAAGCATTCATAAATATGAATGTTTTGATTTCCCATCTAATTATTTAAAATTTAAAAAAAGTAACCAAGGTAGTAAAAGTAATGAATAAACTTAAAAACTTGATTAGATATTCATCATCTGAGAACTAGCAAACAAAATTAATAATACCTTAATCTAAAAATGCACTAAAAAAATTTAATAAATATATTTTTTAAGAATTTCTGTTATAGAAAGACAACAAGTAAACAACATTAAAATGAACAATGCTAAAAAAAATTGCACTGGAAGAAAATTGACTAATGTGTTTTTCAAGAATTTCCGTTGCAGAAAGACTACTTAATATACCACTTTTAAATGAATGGTATGATGAGATAATTGATATTTGAATCTATTGCAATTTAGAACTTCATTACTTAAAGACATAAAATTTTAGAAAAATGTAGATCACCAGTTCAAATTTGTAATAAAGATCATTTTTATTTAAAGCTAATAAGACTATCAATTGAAAATGCATTATATACACTTATTTTCTCATCACAAATTATTGTTATCATACTAAATTTCTTTTATTAAAATTTTTTATAAGGAACTGCTTAATTATAAACTGCAATTAAACAGATATAACTGAAGATAATTCTTAAAGATACATTTTACTTGCAGCCCTATCTTAAAACACAAAAACTTTGTTGGCAACATTACTTCATTTCAGGTGAGTACTAAAAATGCAAGTAATCCACATCATAAATTAACAAAGCCATTTTTTAGTATAAAGAGGTTTCAGAGGGATATTGCTGAATTTATTCTTCAAACCAGCTGAGCAATGTGCTTAGGAATAAGCGAAAAATTCATTAAACTAGAAATAATTGGAATTACAAACAACTTTTTTTTAAATGTATTTTTGAGCATTTTCAGAAGTTACATAAATCTAAAAATTAGTTTTTAAGAGTTATATAAGTCTACTTACATATTCAAAACATTTCATTAAAAACAATTAACACACTAAATTTCAAACAATGCTATTTTTCAGATACATCTGAATTGGCTAATGTTATATTGCACACACACATATTAGAAGATCAAAGATACTAAAAAAGAAAAGAAAAAAAAATACTAGTCTATGAACACACAATCTGAAGTAAATACTTACATTTTTGGATTGCACTTAATTTAGAGAAATGATTTGTGGACTGACATTTAAAACGATGTCAAATGGACGAGCTTTATATGATTATCAAAGTGCAATAAATGCACAAAGTTATTACGCAGGTACAATTGTGCTGAGATGAACAGGCACTGTAACAATATAGAATTTCAGTTGAATTTAATTAAAAAAATTATGGCTGTACTGTTGCAGCGACAGTATAAAAAGATAATTCACAGCCCATCATATTTTTTGATATTTGAACTTGAAACTTTCATTTGAAAATGCGGCAAAAAATGATTTTTTAGAATAGAGGTGCACAGCCTGAGGTATAAGGATCAAATGTGACCCTTGAAGGGTTTCTATGCGACTCCAGCCTTTTATGACAAAAAAATTTATACATATATATTTTTTTTTACTTATCAAGTAAATCTAAACAAAATGTCTAAAAAATTAGCAACATTTAAAAATTTTCTTTAATGACAAAAAAGATTTCATTTATACACATTCAAATATATTAAAATTGCTTCCCCATAAAGAAATGTTAATTTTATTTATTTATTTACATTATCATGTTTTATACATATTATGAGGATGTTTAATTTAAATAGAATAATACATTTAAAAACTTTGGAAATTGTTTTTATAGGAATAATTAAATTACTTTTAACTTACAAGGTTGTGTCCCTTAAAAGCGTGAACCCACACGCTCACTTCGTAAGGTTGTGCATCACTATACTTCAAACAATGACTTAGTATGAGGTATGTTTAATCCAAACACGAAATGATAGTTTTTCATCAAACAAAAAGCTTGCATAAAGAACTTAAGTTAATATACCTAAATTTTAATTACATTTCTTGATATGATTGGGCAACATCGATGTTTCTTCAATTAATATCTATATTAGGTTGTACACAACATACTAAATTTTGACTTTTCGTAACTATTTACAATCTACATTTTTAGCACCACATATAGAAATAAAATTAATAAAACAAGTTTAAAAAAACACATAAATAAATTTGATTTCTGTACAGAGTTTGCATTTCATGTTTAAGATTAATTAGGTAACAGAAAAAAATAATCTCAACTAGCAATTTTGAACATAGTTAAAGTATATTGTTATTGGAGTAAAGGCTTTTAATTACCTTTTTCTTAACATAGAATGATTTAGATTCACAATCATAAAAGAAAAGATGAAAACATATATAAATAAAATTATATACAAAAATAAAAAGATTTTTCAACCTTATTAAATGTAAACACATAGTATAACAAAATATAAAAACTATTATCTGGAAAAAGAGATATTTATATAGAGAAATGCACATAAATACACCAATTTGGCAAGAAAGTAAATGTACAAAAATATGACACCATTCATAAAAAAAAAGATAACACTTGAAATTTTCAAAATAATTATAAAAATCATTCCTTATTATTGTGAATATATGAATCCTTTAGTACAAAACTGAATTTCATGAGACGCACAAAACAATTACTTTAAAAAAAATTTTAACTGTTAATTTTATATATATATATATAGATACACAGGTATAGGACAAAATAATAGGAACACCGGTGCATAGCAGTACTATGTACAGATGTTCCTATTATTTTGTCCTATACCTGTATATATATATACCAACAGAAAATAATTTGTTGAGGTCAATTTAACCATTTTTTTTGTTTGAGAGGAATAAAAATTATTTAGCTATTTTCGAAATTAGCTAAAAAAATTTGTTTCTTATAATCATATAACTGGAATAAAAATTTCTTCCTTTTTTTCATTCACTTGAATTAGAAATTCACTCACATTATAACTAATGTAAAAAAATTAAAAGCAGTAAGTTTTCAACATAGAAAAATATTTTTAAAAAATACACAATGCATTGGATATTTACAATTGTTAAATACCAATGTAACAATGTCCACCAATGCTAAACATTTAACAAGCAACAAATCCTAACAAAACATCTACCAAAAAACAAAATAAATACAGTCAGTAAAATAGTAATAATACTAATGAAAATCGAAAATCAATTCTTAGTATATACTAAGTGAATTAAAATTTATAATTATTACAGAAAGTTTGAATAAGATGGCATTTTGATTAGATTTCATTAAACAGTATTAATCCCGGTAAAAAAATTGTACATTCAAGTAAAATTCCAAACTCAAAGTATGTGAAATAAGCAGAATATTAATTCAAATAATGAATATTGATGAGTTTGTAATAAAATCTTGAGGTCCAAGGTGAGTAGTTTATGATTCAATTTAGAGTGTAACAAGCACTATTTTTTTTTTTCTCTTTGAAACAAATAATTTAAAAATTAAAGTTCATTCTGATTCAGAATCATCATCATTAAAGCCAGAAAGATCCACATCTTCTAACAAGCCACGGCACAGGGCATATTCTAACAATGCTAAATGACAGAAGACATACTGGTCTGGCATTTGGATACTGTAAGCCCTTTGAGATCGAATTTTTTCAACAGTTTTAACAATATCAATGTATCCTGTTGCTTCAAGTCGGTTAATACTGATGTCTAATGTTATGAAAGTACCTGTAAAAAAACAAAGTAGTTCAGGAAAATTGCTCATTATGCTAGCAAACTATAGCATATATATATATAGACCTATATTATCTTTTAAAAATAATTAAGTTGATTACTATCTATATTTGAATAACCATAATGAACAAGACTTACTGTATTAACTGGCAAGTCGGAAATGAGTGAGAATGACCAGCATGCCAGATTTCCTAGATTTGAATAATCTAGTTCATATACATAACCTCTATATACGTAAAGGAAGTGCAAGCAAGGAAGTGAATATGATAAGGAACTCTTTCCTCAAATCCACATTATTGCAAACGTCTAATAGAAAAGCAAGACTCTTTAATGCTGGAGAACATCTCCCAACTGAGGGGAAAACACAAAGACGTGCAAGGTGTGCAAAAAACAAAAAAGAGGTATGCTAAAAAGCATGCACCATGCAATAATTTCTTCAAACTTTATCACACCCTCAAAAAATTCAAACTTTAGATACAACCCTCTCTTCTTCAATTTCAATATTTTTCCCCATGAGATATACTTCCAGGAGATTTTGCTCTTATTTTATAAGTATTCTAAAAATAGGTACATAAACAAAGGACCTGCTTTTAATTTACGAGTTAAAATTATGGACCCAAGAACTATTATTGTTCTTATTAATAGGATGGGATACAAGTAATGG
Source organism: Parasteatoda tepidariorum (assembly GCF_043381705.1). Taxonomy (NCBI): domain Eukaryota; kingdom Metazoa; phylum Arthropoda; class Arachnida; order Araneae; family Theridiidae; genus Parasteatoda; species Parasteatoda tepidariorum. The sequence goes on along the minus strand of NC_092210.1, from coordinate 89,339,575 downwards.
GGAGAAGACAAGAGTCGTCTAGTAGCAGGTGTAAGTTTGCAATCAACAAAATGCAACAAAGGAACATTTGCTATTCCAGCACTATTGACTCAAGAATTTCGACCAGGACATACCCTGTCATGTCATTCAGGTGCTCTGGGTTTAGGTGGGGCATATGTGGTCCCCATCCATGAAGCTTGTAAAATCCTTGTTATTGAAGAGTTATTATGTGATTGTTTATGCATCTCTTAGATCTCCAGACATTCAGACAGAAAAGTTAATCGCAATACTCACTTGTAACTTGAAAGGCAACTGGGTCCCATGGTTTAATTATATTCAATAGTATTGCTGAATTTAATAACTTTTCTTTTTAAAATTTTATTCAAGTCATTTTAAAGGTTGAAGAAGGGACGGTTAAACATTAAAAAAAAAAAATGACACTTTTTTATGAATGACATTCAAAACTGCTAATTTGATAAACAATTCAGCAATACTACTAAATACAGATACTTCATTTTTATTTAAAATACAGGTTTGAAAAATTGCACAAGACTAAAAGTATAACTAAGTTAAATTGTCACTTACTAAAGAAGTTATGAGTATTTAATTACTACAACTAATAAAATTAAAGATGAACAAGTCTCTGTAAATAATGTTTTTACTGAAAATCTTTTTTTGGCATAATGCGAAAGGTGTCCTTACCAGTACGCCCGATCCCAGCACTGCAGTGTACCACAATGGGTGGCCCCAAAGGATGTCCCTGCCAATGCACACCAATTAAACGAACAGCTTCATCTTGTTTCATTCGAACTTTATCTCTGAAGTCCAACATAGCTAATGCAGAAGGAGGTACTCCATAATCAGGCCAACTCGTAAACTGCATGTGCGCAACTTCTTGTGAAGTATTTTGCTAAGGAATGATTAAAAAAAAATAAGTGAAATTTGTTACAGTAAATCAATACTAAAATAAACCATCATTTATACAATGAAGAAATAACAGTGAATTTTAAAAGTTATTTGAATGCACAAATTGCCTGCAGTAATCTTATATTATTGACTCAATTATCAATAACAAAATCTACCACTAAAAAAAATCTAAAACTTGAAAGGGTTCTTTCTTCAATATTACATGATGCATTGGAATTAAAAATAATATGTAGTAAGTTTAGGTATAAATACTCCATAAATAACATTGTTCATAACAATGAAAAGTTGTGTGCTTACAGAATAATTTTTTGATTTACATTAAAAACAATATCACAAAGAATTAAACGTTAATGAGCAGAAAAAGTGTACATAGAAAAGGCTCGGGAGCAAACAGACTCTGTTCCAGAGTAAAACAGTCGGTAATGGAGGTTGGTCGTTCTTAGAGGTTATTTCCTCTGACTTCAAAATGTTATCAAAGGTACATGATATTTTGTAAGTGATTTTAATTTTACTTAATGTAATTTTCTTGGTGCAGAAATGCCACTTGTGTTGGTGCAGTGAAAACTAGATCGATGCATAAAATTTAGCCTCAATAAAAATTATTCCTTTTGACATAATTATGTGTAAAAACAAATTTACCAATTATAAATGATAGAACTATAAATAAATTAACAATTATGCTTTTTTGCTGAAGCTTGCACTTAAGTTCATATCATAATTAGTTTACTTTAAAAAATGAGAGGTCTGTTTGTTTAAGATGTTTAGTTTAGATGTTTAGTGTAAAGTAACTTTTTTTCGAATTTAGCTTCTCTAAAACTAAATAATTGATAGCATCGTCAAAGAGAGCTCTCTAAATAAGAGCCAGTCACAAGTATTTCTAATACATTAGAATCTACTTATTTGTAAATATTTTTCAGTGTTTCTTTTTTTTGGATCTTTTTCCACATTCGGTGCAAAGCTTTGCCTGGTCAATGAGAGATATTCTGATATCTTAATTTTTAAGCATAATCTTTAAAACCACACTATTTCTTATTTTTTTTAAAAAATATTATAAATATATATCTAAATCTTAAAATTTGTGCAACATTAGAAGAAAACTATTAGTATGGTACAAAAAATGCAACGAAATGAAAGTCAGATTATTTCTTCTTATAAAAAGATTTTATTTTATTATGAAGATTTAAGTTAGTCTCTCTTCGTATATAAGCTTATCTACAGTTATTCTGCATTTGCCTAAATTATGTATTAATATAAAAGTTTTTTTATGTACCAAAATTAGTTAAAAATAAATGAAATTAAGCTAGTTTAAATTAACGTATTACTATAAAACAGTTTATGTACTAAAACTAATTATTAGTAGTTTCAAAAACATACTTCTATGACATTTTTAATAATACAATTCAATCAAGAATTTTATTTAACTAATTATAAACCAAAGTTTTCAAATAAAAAACTTGATTTATTATTATTTTTTTAAAGAAAGAGTTTAACTGACGATCGAAATAACTACACATTCTACTACTTATTGAATGTTCCTGAAAAGTGTGTTTTTCGTTTTTTATTCTATTGTTTTTTTAATTTAAACTAGAGAGTAGTAATAGAGTAGTTATTCTCATTTAATAGAGTAGTTATTCGAATGTACACTCATGTACAATAATTTAATTTTCACTATTGAGCAACATTAATGTTGGAAATTAATAACACAATGCATTGGTTTTCAAGGAATCAGCTCAGGGTGTCCAGTGAGAAGACATTTTCAAATTCCCTGACTTCTACCTGTAAGTTCAAGATTTTCCCTGCATCGTACAGATGATTTTTAATATTTAACTAGGAGGCTTCGCCCCCTGCTCGCTAGCGCTCGCCAACCCCCGCAACTGCTTTCGCAGTTCATTTTGGATTGCTTCGCAATTCGATGCTCGCTTTGCTCGCTCATTGGATACGTTCTTAACGTCTAGCTTTTGTATAATTTTTTGAACACTGAAGTTCCGAAAACTTTTCCCTGTAGAAAATTCTAAACCTGTGCATTTCAATATTAATTTGAAATTGCAAGCAGTTCACATATTTTTCTTAATCACACTATTCTAAATTTCAGTTGTTGAGAAAAGTAACTGTTGTAAGTTTTGTTTTAAAGTCTTTCACACCAGAGGGCTAAAACCATGTGTTGTAAAACAATATGAAATAGTACTGAATGCCGGATGTAAAGCATCGGCTTCGCTGAAGATAATTTTGTGAGAATTTTTTTGATAATTCGGTGAGAATTCACCCGATTAGACATATGATGCTCACTACGTGCTCCTGCGCGTCGAAGCCTATCAATTAAAACATATTAGCGTTTTATATAATATAGATTAGCCAAATGATGCTCACTACATGCTCTTGCGCGCCGAAGCCTATCAATTAAAAATGAAAACTGTTGCCAATGCAAAAAAAGAAATATCATCGGTTTTATTGATACATACATACGTATTAGCGTTTTATATAATATAGATTTTATTAAATAAAAGAATACATTATCATTTAAAACAAATAATGAATCAGAGGAAAATCAAATAATAATACTGATGGACAGATTAATATTTTAAAATGTGTATTTGAAAGTAAGATAGGTTTTATTCTAGACCTTAAAGGGTAGGGAGAAGATATAAACAGAAAAGGGCATTATACTCTCCTACAAGAAAAAGAATATTGATCACAAAAAGGTGCATTGCATTTTGCAAAACTTTGTGTCACTTTTAAAAGATCCAAAATATACAAAGTTCTTAATTTTATTATTAAAAAATAATCCTATTTTTTGAAGAGATAGTTTAACTTAAAATAATTCTGTTCTATAAACCAGTTTTAAAATTAGTTTAATTCTCATGTTTTGAAAATGTTGCTTGTTATAATAATAATGTATTAAAAATATCAGGATTTTAAAAACCACGTCACAACAGCTGTAGAAACGATAAGCAACTATAATAGCTGAGGAAACAAAGATTGGAATCTAGTGTGAATCTGAGCTGGAATCTTCGCGAATCAAGTGTCAAGATAATGATTACTTAAATACGAAATTCGGAAACTACAACAGCATATTAAAAGTATCAGAATTGAAAAAAAGGTCACACAAAAATAGCCAGAAAAGAATCAAATGTCTATCCAAAAAAAAAAAAAAAAGATCTATAAACGACATAGATTAACAATATAATATTTGCTAACTGCACGTAACAAATGTGACTCAAATTTGAAATGCATGCTAGTCCTAATATTGTATAGAGAACATCAAATTTAGAAAAAACAGGCAGAAATTACTGAAAAACAATAGGGAAAAGACATGGGATTATGGAGGAATTGAACACGTAAAAAAGTGAAAAATCAAATTCAATTCCATGTCATAGTAATGCATTAAAAAAAACAGAGCTCAAAAAACCATGTAAAAAAGGCCCCAAAAATATGCTAATGATAACTAAAAAAGGACACATTCAACCATGTGAAGTTTTGATAAAATCTTCAGGAATCGAACCTGTCAAGAAGATTGATCATGAGATTTTCCCGCTGTCACAACATCCTATTGAAAATATCGGAACTTTAAAAAAAAAACAATGCTACAAAAATGGTAAATAACTAGTAAAAGAACTCAAACCATGTGAATTTTTGATATAGTCACAAATCGAACATTACAAAAAGTGATTACTCAAATTTGAAATCCTCATTTCATAATAATACAGTGTTTAAACTGTCATAATTTTAAAAGCTATGTGAAAAGATTAGAAAAAAAATTGTGATAAACTGCAGAAAATCTATCATATGAATGACCATGTGAAATTATGAAGAAATCGTCAAAATGTGATAAATCAAATTTGAAAATGCAAGTCTTAAAAACATTGTATAAAAAAAATTGGAATTTGAAAAACCATGTGAAAGGGGCTGAAAATGATAAATAATTTCCAAATAAACATCAGAAAAACGGAATTTGAAAGCATATTTAAATGACCGAAAACGATAAATTACTTCTGAAAAAACGATTGGAAACTTCAGGTCCACGAGGAAGAAATAGAGGAGAAAACTTGCTTAGTGAAGCACGAATTGTTTTAAAAATTTTCTGATTTACTAAAATTTTTGAGAAATCCCCGGAAATTTCCAAAATTAGTAAGTTCCCTGACAAGTCCCGGTTTTCCTTATTGCTGGACACCTTGAAGCTAAATAATAAACTGAATTAAAAAATACATATTCACGCCTTGGAGTGAACAAAGTCAGGTTACCAAAGTATGCATATCTGATGGCTACACTTTAAAAAAATTTTTACTATTTTTATCACGCAATTTTTTTTGTAGATAAACAAAAAAAAATTTAAAAAATATGCCACCAGCACATTTTTGATAATCCTTATTCATGAAACTACTACTGTAAATATTCTAAATATTTTTTGAAAAATTGGATTAGCAAATTTTTTTTAACATTTATTTTTCTTACATAAATTTTAACATACTTTCCTATTAGTTAACTCAAGACTCGTGACTATATAGTCGGTGAAATTCTCTACTTTCTTGTTGAACACCACAAACTCTCCATATTCTTGCAATGAATTTTCTTCAGCTGGCCAGTACTGACCACACTTTACTTTTCCTCTTTCAATAGTTTTGGTAGTCATAACAATTACATGACTCTCTTGATCCCAGATCATGCGCCAATAATCCGCAAATGTTTTTGGAAGAGGGCCTAAAAGGAAATTATTTTAAAAAAATTACTTTCAAAACAATAACTCTTACAAAAATTTCGTATCAGAATATTTATAAATGTAAATAGTATTTATAATGAGCTTGAATTCTAAGTTCAACATCATTATTGATTTACAGCATGGTTATTTTTCTGGCACTGAACACCAGTTTTTCTTTACTGTTTTTCAATTAAGAAAATATGATTGACAGGAAAAGTTTTGTTTAAATTGCCCCTGCCAATAAACATAACTAATTTTTATAAAATCTAAGAATATTAAAATAACCTTGCAGCAGATTTTACCTAATAAATGACTAATTAATATTTTTCAATTAAATCAATAAGCAGAGCACTTACAATATTTACTATATTTATTTTTACAATATTACAATATTTACAATATTTATTTTTTTATATCTATAAAATTGCTTAAAATTTTAAAATTGCTTAAAATTTTAAAATTAAATTATTAATGGCTATTGAAAGATTTAAAAAAAATTTTAAATATATTATAAACATTGAGTTTTATGCTTCAATCTCCACAAGCTGTCTTTAAACATAATTGAACAGCTAAGTGAAAGAACACACTGAAAAATATTTAATAAATTAAACAGCTAATGGCAAATAAACTTACAGTCAAGATGAAATTGCTTTCATACAAGGAACTTTAGTGTTTTCAGAATGCTACTAATTATCACGATTTTTTACTAAGCTCTTCAAAAATTAACAATATACACTTAAAAATCAAGCTTTACTACTTTGAAAAAAAAGGAAACTATTAAAATTTCAAATTTCAGCTATTTCGGTTCAAAAGATAGAAAAAAATTAAACAAATCAGAATATTGCATGCAATTCATTTGTATACAATATGATTTTGATGACTTCATCTTGGAGTAATCATAATCAATATTATTCAAATAAACTAGGAGGCTCAGCTCACTTCTCACCAGCGCACGTTATTATTTCGCATTTATTGCTTTTTTAAAATGGGTATTTTTCCAAAAAAGTAAAGAACAGTTTGTTGAAAAAATAATTTTACTCATTAAAGAAGTAGAATATTAACTATAATGACAAAAATAAGTCGTGGTTGGAGTTGTATGGTATAATTAAAGAATGTGATGAAAAACAGGATAATGAAAATAATAGTTGAAGATGAAAATTGAATCATAACTATAATGAAACTTTAGTATTTGCAGATGTTGAGATACAAAATTATATTTTATCCATAATAAGACTTTCCAAGAGAAATAAATTTTGCATAATAATATTAATAAAAACAGGCCATGGGAGATAAATCCCCCATGACCGGTCTAATCAAGAGCCAAATTAAAAAGTGATTGAATTGTTCCCAACAGATAATTAGGAGCATGGGCATAGATCTATGGTAGGTGATTTAATGAAAGATAACAAATCCAAAAATAAAGCCAACATCCTATAATCAATATTAAATTTGAAAATAATTTGGCAAAAGCGAATCACCAAAAAGAATGTGAGAATTAGTATAACCATGTAACTGAAAAATTTTTGTGGTGAGAAAAAAAAGTTATAAATCGACAGTGAATTAATGAGTCTTACATTAGCATTGAAATAAAAAGTTAGCCATTGCATTGATTGTTATAAAAAGAACAAAATATTTTACATACGCTTTTTATAAAATGCAATAAAAATTAAATAATTGGTTTAAATTAATTAAAATTTGATTAAGAAGGATTAAAAAAGATAAGTGTAAGAAATTAAAGAAATTATAAAGGCTAGGAAATATGTAATACCTATTGTGGCATCACACCAACCTTATGTCATTGTGTCAACAATTTAAATCGAAATAAGTTTCTATCTCTCTATTGAATTCTTGAATTAAGTTTTTTATATTTTTAAAAATTTCAATATAAAGTTTAAGATATATTTGGAAACATCAATCTTTTCTAATTTATTTTTTTGTTACTTTCAACGTCAATTCTAGCATGAACGCATTAAAAAAAAAATCTACAAAGAGATAAATAAAATTCTTTACTACAAAATACCTAGTCACCATCTTAAATTGCAATAACTTTCAAACATATAAAAATTTCAAAAAAAAAAAAAAAAAAAAAAAAAAAAAAAAAAAAAAAAAAAAAAANAATTAAAAATGGCCCTTTCAGTATACCAAACTTCATCTCTTTAGTTGCAACATTTTTTTTAAAATACAAGTTTGATAGCTTATAATTTTCAAACTAACTATCGTGCTATATTTTTTTTTTAATTCTGTGATACACCCTGCATACTTTTCTACACATCTTAATAATTTCAAGTTTTTAAGAATTGCAAAACAAAATGTATCAAAAAGTTCTATATCAGAAACAGTGGTGCTTTTGACTTTTTAATATAGAGAGATTGCAACAGGCAGCTGCTTCAACTCACAGAATATAATACATTTTTGTCTTAAAAAAAGAATTGAAAAAGAAATGATTTTAAGAATTAAGAGAAATGATTTTACTTATTAAATAATGACAATAAAAACAAGGAAATTCAAGCACTTTTAGAAATAATTGTAATAGCTAGCAGTTAATTTGTGACATTATAAAGTAAAAAACTTTTTTCATTTTGGATAGAATAATTTAAAGTTTAGGAGTATTTCATAAACACATTAATTCTAACAACTGGTAACAAAACAATTAAATTACCCTGACATGAGATAAAGGCATTCTTTTGTTTATAACCATCAACAAAATTTGCATTGATATAATCTGAATTGGGATCATCGTCCATAATAGGAAGCTTTACTCTACTATGATCATAACAGAGGACATCTGTGTATCGGTTTTTGGGCTGGTTTGCTTTTAACCTGAAAAGAAACAGAAAGAAAAAAAAATCATGCATTTTTTGCATACAAATTAAGTGAATTTTGATTTAAATTTTTAATAGCTTTTAATTTTTAGTTATTTTATAATAAATTTACTCAAAAATAATGTAAAATTGGAAAGGATACAATCAATAAACAAAAATTTTTAAGTTACATAAATCTTAGCAAACAAAACGGAAATTATTTTATTTACCCTTCCCTTTATAATACAGAATTTGTATTACTTAATTGTGAGTTAATATTTAAATAAACAATAAAACTAAATTTGGTATGCTCAGAAATAGATTTAGCATAGTCTTTCTGCATTAAATGAACAATCTTCATGGTCATTGAAGATAGGGCTCTATAATTTTGCAACCAATATCACGATGGTGGCAATAGCTGAAATATATCTATTGATATAATTTTGTTTAGAATTCCTAACAAGGTTTTCATGTAATTTATTTAATATGAAAAAGTCTAGACTCAATTATTATTCTTTTTCAAAGTAAACAATTGGAATAAAGTAAACAATTGGAATTGGAATAATAACATGATTTAAGGTAAAGTTACGCTCTTGCTTATGGATAGAGTAGTTTTAGAATAGTTAATAGAATAGTTCAGAAAACCTTTAAATGCAAAAAATATTTGTTGCATTTAAAGGTTTTCTAAAATAAATAATTTTCAGAAGTGGGATCGATGTCTTTTTTCAAACAACAAATTCAAAAAAGAATTTTATTATACATAAATCCTTTACTTCCTAAAATACAGAGATCACTTACTTTGATGTTTCAAATGTTCCATCAGGTGGAGCAGCCTTGAATTCTGCATATTCATGATATAGTCCTTTTCTACCTTTAGTACGGAGGTATTCTATGAACTCCTCCAGAGTTCTTCCTCCCCCAGTGTCTGATTGAGCAGAATCTTCCCAAATGGAAAGAGAGGCAGAGCTACTGGACAAATGCTTTTCATTGTCATCTTCCTCAGTGAAATCTGTCACAACAGATTCAGGTGTCAAGGGGCATGGCTCATCTGAATCTTTCTGAAAAAGAAAAAAAAAAGACTTATTAAAATTCTATTGTTGTCAGAAAATTTATAAATATGCACTGTGTAATAAAAAATATTCTTAAAAATATTAAGCAAACTTTTGAAGAAAGTATCTTTTCTGCAGAGTAAAAAAAAAAAATTGATTAGTAAAACCAATTACAGGGATTGTTAAAGTCTTTCAGCTTTAAAAAAAAAAAAAAAAAAAAAAAAAAAAAAAAAAAAAAAAAAAAAAAATTAATTNTGATCAGTAAAACCAATTACAGGGAGTTAACCAATTATAGTCTTTCAGCTTCAAAAAAAAAAAAAGAAAAAAAAAGCTATAATAAAATAAAGAATTCTTAGCAATACCAGGGGTCTGTCCAGGCCGAATTTACTACCCTTTAGCTGTACCTCCACAAATTCAACTTCAGGAAAAACGGTAGTTTCACAAACTCAACTTTAGAAAAAACGGTAGTTTCACAAAATACTTTTTCGTAAAATTTTATTTTCGTATCCCTTAAGAAACGATAAATCCATATTTTGACCAAAATTTTTGTGTTGATTTATTTAATATAATTTTTAATCTTTCACAAATTATGTCCAAATTTTCACAAAATAGGTACCTCTCAGAAAAACCTAGACAGATCCCTGAATACACATCATAATAAATTGAAAAACATAACAAATTGAATCATATTTACAACATGTAAAAATTTAAGAAAAAAAATTCTTACTAAAAAATAAATTTAAAAAAAAGAGTTAAAAAGTGGTTAAAGTAATTTTTTTTAAAATGAAACATACATTAAAAATTTCCTTTTTATTTTGAACAGTGAAAATTTACCTTGAAAAGTTTAAATTTGACAATCCAAAAAACAAAAAAATTTCAATATTTAACATTAACAAAATACTAATAATAAATTAAGAAACAGAATACATTTTGAAAAAAAAAAAAGAAAAGGAAACTAAAAATCACTAAAACACTTACAATTGCATCTTGAAGTAAATTCTCCTTTAAGTATTCTACCTCTTTTTCTCTTTCTTCAGAATTGTGTTTCTCATGAATGGAATTTTGATGGTCACTACTCGTCTCATCAATATCCATCTCGAGGTCATTAAAAGTTTGGAGTTGGAAAGCACTCAAATCAGTGATATTGCCATTAAAAGAAGTCCCATTCAAAATGGGACTAGGACTCAATGGTGTGTTAGATGTTTCTTCTGACTTACGATTAAGGGTAGATTTTAAGCAATGTTGCAGCCACAGTTTGTGGTCAACATGGAAAGAACCTCCCAAATCCAAAGGTAACGAAGCAATTGGAACATGTAGGCATAGTTGTGGGACACTTATCATAAACACCTGCAATGATTCAAGTTTAAAAGTGTGTTAAATTTGACAGAGAACTGATTTTTTGTAAGCTATATGGATGCATAATTTTTCAATTTTATTTTGAGGAATCAAAATATAATTATTCCATAATTTTTTTTTATTGGTAATAGAAAATGCCACATATATGTAATAGAAATTGCTAAATGTAATAAAATATGTAATAGAAACTGCTAAATATGAATTAAGATAAAACAATGCATAGGATTTGGTGATAGAATGTGGTGATGGTACTTACAGGACAGTAGAGAGATCTCTATTTTATAAGTACGTTCTGATAATCTTAATCAAGTAATACCTTTATTAACATTGAGGGTAAAGTATTATAGGCAGACATTTATAAAGCACCTGCTTTGAAAAAACTTATGTTTCAACATAGTTTAAGAGATGTCTAGTTCTAAGATCTACTGCTCAGTTATTGAATTTCAAGTTTATAACTAGATAATCTAATCACAAATCACTCAATGTTTTTTTGATTTTGAGTATTTTACATTTACAGTTGTATTGTAATACTTCCCCCAAGATAATGTTAATACAATTTTTCAATGATCTTAACGAAATAGTGCAAAAGTAAGAACTACTATTTTGTCAGTTTGACTATTAAAATAAAGGTACAGCACAAAACTATCCAAGTAGATAAAGTAAATTTTTGCTTTATTTATGACAAAATTAAATACTAAAGAGTTCATTACATACTTTATCTGAAAGATAAAAGGATCTGTCAGTTTAAGGTTGTTAAAGGTAATTAAAGAATTAAATATTTTTTTAAAGTGAAATAACTCAAATTTTACTGTACTACTACAATTCACAATATACAGCTATACTAACTGTATTATCAAGCTAATGTTTATTTAAAGAAAATAATAATTAACTTAACAAGTTATCAAAGTTGTTTTTTCATCAAATCAAAGAAAGGCACTTTGACCTTTACTGATCATCATTGCTATATAAATTTAAAAACTAATTTATGACGCAATTTGTAAAGAACTTATCCTCTTTGTCATAATTTAATTTATAAAACTGAAGGATTGCAGGATGGTTTGTTTTAGTGCCCTTGTCATAAAACATGAAATCTTGGTACTTTTCCATTTTACCAGAGCAAATAATTTTGGCTATTTAGTCTACTTATTTTTTTTTTTTTTTTTAAAAAGTTGAATTCACTTGCACTTAGTAAGTTTGCATTATCGACTTTATTGTTTGCAATGGCAAACAGAAAAAGTACCAAAATATTTATAAACTAAATTTCTAATCAAAATGTATAGTCTAATATGAAGTAAGTGAAAATAGAATTCAGTCGCAGATAGTTAAAATAAGCATTAACAAGCAGATGGTTAGTATTTATTACATTTTATTGAAATTGCTAATTACATATAATTTCTAACATCAGCTAACTTAAATGTTATGTAACCCCTAACTGCAAAAAAAGCAAGCTCAATAATTACTTTAAACTTCATTTGCTTTCTTCACTTAGCATTAAATTTTGTCACATTATTTAACAAGTGGGTGTTAGTAAATAATTTCAGTTAAAAATTATAATTTTAAAGCTTACATTTCCAAAATTATTTTCACTGAAAGTCTTCTTATATATTTTCATTTCCCTTTTAAAATGCCCTGAACCTTAAAAGTTAACATGAGTTGGCTATAAGAACACATATGCTTTTCAATAGTATTCTTAAAAATTAAATAACAATTAAATATGAGGGCAAATTAAGATTGTACGACAATATCTATATGCAAATACTTAAATCTTGAAGCTAACTTCCTGTCATCAAAAGAAAGGAGATAAAATACCAAAACACACATTTCATGAATTAGAAAAATATTTTGTACCTTCTGCACAGCTGCTCCTTCAGTTTGCTAAATGAAATATTTTAAGATATTAGATTAAATCAAAATTTCTGTTAAATGAGTTTTTCTAAAACACAACTGCCTATTTCGTGCAAAAGTTCACAAAGGAAGGAGAAAACAGAAAGGGAGCAAATATCCTGGACAAAGTTGAAAATCATAAATGAAAGTTCAAAATTTCCATCAAGTCATTTCAAGAAGCATGCTATGTTTCATATCCATTTCAGGAGAAGGGAACAACCACAAAACTTAAAAATGTAAATCACAATAAATTTTATTGAATATTCCATGCAAAACAGACAAATGGAACAACGTCTATTTACGTCTACCAGGAAAATTATACAAACATTCAGTTTTATATTAATATGAAATTATAATTTTATACATGATGCAAACATTCTTTTTTTGTTTATTAAACTGTATTAAATTATTACAGGAATATACAGGATTTCTTTTAAATTTATTTATGTAACAGATAAACTTGGGATGATTAATCTATTCATTATTAGAGCAACAACAAATAGGACAAGAAGAAAAAAAAAGGATTTTAAAAAATATACAGATAAAATTAATAGATTGATAATATAAGATTTAACTATACAATTTATCAACAGAAGTTTCTTTGTTTAAGGTTTAGAATTTATAAAAATTACCACTTTGGTATCAATGTTAACTAAAAATTATAAATTTTTAAACGAGGAAAAAAAATCACACTGTTACTTAGCAAACTGCAGTAACTTTTTACATAGCAGACGACAATTTCAGTTCATCAAACCATAATGAAAATTAACCTTTTTTAAGATTTATCAACAAAATACTGGTTTATTTCTTTTAGTCGATGTCTTTTTTTTATTTTATTTAGGTTTGCTTAGATTACTTACAGATTTTATTTAATAAAATAACTTAAATATTGTCACATATAAAAAGTTTTGAAATTTTTTTGTTATTAAGTTAGTAAACTATAATAACTGATATGAACTAAATACTATAATATTTTATTTTTGATTAAACATAAAGATAAACAATTCATTTTTTTTTTACATAAGGTTTTGAGAAATGAGTAAATAACTAATATATAAAAATTGGAAAGTTGTAAAAAGGGATCACATTTTTATAACTGATTATTTAAAAGATTTATTACTTGCATATTGATTAAAAATTGTAGTGATCATGTAAAATCAGCCATGTGCCAAATCTGTTGATTTTTTATAAAATATTTGTATTGTACTTGTAAATATGAAACATATATTTTTTTCTTCCAAAGAAATATTTGTCGCATGCATTGAACAGCAAATCACTTTTTTTTACACAGTATTTCAATTTCGTCAATTCTTGCCCTTTCCTATAGACACTAGGCTAGAAATTTTAAACACATGCTGTAAAAATAAAAAGCCTAACTTCGAAAGGTCATAAAGGTAATCAATTGAAAGGTCTATTTCTTATCTTTGCAGAGGTATTTGAAATTTTTTCTGCTACAATTAGGAAAAGGTTGCAACCATTTATACATATATGCAAGTTTTTCATTCTCTATGAAACGTTCAGTTATTTAAATGTCTATAAATAGGACTGTTTTCAAATCAAAATACTAAAAATTGGTACAATTACTTAGTTTATCAAGAGTGACCAATACACAAAATGTCAATAAAATCTAGGAGATTGTGGAGACAGTCCAAAAGTGATAGCTCAAATGCGGTTAACTCATTTATCGAATTAATTTTACAAAGCACTTAGTGTTTTATCCCATTTCAAAATAACAATTATTAATGAAATATGGCACATCAAGGAATTTGTAGATTACAAGACATTTTACAGCAAAACAAAATTGTGCAAAAATTCCAAGTTAATTTCAAACCATTTTTTATAAAAATTGGAATGCAGATTTTTCCTAGACTTTAACACTAAGAGACAAGAGAACACCCTCAAGAAACCCTTGAACGAAAGGTTGTGGACAGAGGCAACACTCAAAAGATTTCACTCAAAGATAATTACAAGACAAACATATAGTCAATATGACATTAATCTTTATATAATTTTCATGATTAAACAAGCGATTCTTTTTTTTTTTAATATTAATTCATAATACAAATAGAATGTGAGTCATTGTGCACAGTATTTTAAAATTTGTTAGAAATTTTTATTTTCTTAAAATTACAGCAATACTATCATGTAAAATACATTATTTAAAGAGTGAGAGGTTTTATATTATTAAAAAATTTTAGGTTTTTGAAAAATTTTATTACTGCATTGTATATGATAAAAAAATTTCTAAGCATTAGTTTAAACAAAAATAAAAAAATTTAAATATATAAGTGACAAACATATAGTCATGAATTATAATAATCTTTACAAAATTATCGGTTACATAGATTTTTTGCTTTAAATGTTTGATAAAAATTTAATGGTATTTAAGTTATGTGTTATTTCGCAACCTTTATAAAGCAAAGCTTTTATTATTTATTCCTCATCAGAGAGTCTGTGCCATAGAATGATACTCAAGTTTTTTAAAGAACAAAACATAAAAAAATTAACCTGAAATCCAAAATTAAGTACACACAATCCTACGTCTAAATTACGAAAACAAAGTTTTCAATACTTACTCTATCTCTTAATTTTTCTCTTAAAAATAGTTGGAAAATTCGGAATGGTGCTTTGAACCACAATGGAGCAGCAACTATAAGAACCTTTTTCAGACGAGCAGGATAACCACCCTGGATTGTGAATTCGAAATATAAATAAATAAAAAACAGAATAGTCTAACACAAATTTGAATGAAAACGCAGAATGTGGTAGATATCAATATTTAAATATAACACAGCCAAATTTTGTAATGTGAATAACTTTAAAATTTCTATTTAATTAATTTCTATGAAATCACACATAATTTAATGCTTTCCTTAAACATATATTTTTTAAAATAATTTTCTTGGAAAAAAGCTCTAAAGCACTGTAATCAAATAAAAGATATAGAATAAAACCGAAAGTAAAATGTAGAAAACTTATGCTCAAAAAGGAGCTAGATTTTATTTTTTACCTAAGTTGTTAAATCAGGTCTTGAACAGATCTTACGGAAGCGACATGAAAAAGTGAGGAATATTTGTTAAGAATTACAAACGAAAAATGAAGAAGTACAAACGAAAAATGAAGAAGTAATTTTCCCCCTTTATTAAAAAAAGTTTACTATTACAAGACATATTTTAAATAGATGCCACATTTTATATGTAACCTAGATTCTGCCTTACATTAGTTATTCTGCCCAACCTTAGCTCTCTTATTATTTGAAATTGTGAGCATTACAATAGTTCATTGAAGAAAAAATTTTTTTTAAAATAATAAAGACTATTATTTTTCATGGCATATAACAATAATAATGTTTATTTACATTATTATTTTATTAACGTTCAAAATTTAAAGCAGAGAAGAAATGTATATATAAACAGACCTACCAACTTCTATCTCTTTTAGCAACAAAGATTTCTCAAATGTAAAAAGCTGTAGCTGTAGTAACTTTACATTAAATTTGATACAAGTTTAAACATCTTGATATTTAAATTACCCAAAAAATTTATAGTGAAGCCCTGATAAATATGTAATGTTATTAAGAGCTTCTGAACGATTTAAAAAAAATTGATAATGTAATTGTTATTTCATTACAGTGTGGAAAGTTAGTAGTTCAATATTGCACAAATTGCTTTAATAAATATAAGAAACTTAAAAAATATTAAGCCTGAATAAATAAAAATAGTATAACAGCAATAAAAATGACTTAAATAAAAATGATTAAATAAAATGAAGCTTCATAGCTTTGAAACCATAGCCAATGAAACACCATAGCTTAACTAAATTATGTTCGAATTAATATAAAAATCGTAGGGAAAAAAACCCCATCTAAACTTACCTTCAGTAAATTTAAAATCTTTTGGCTCAACTCATAATCAAAATTAGCATACCTTGATCCTGTCATATTGTAAATAAATACAATTCCACGTCTCTGAGTTTCTATGCTGTAATATGAAAATTTTACATTAGGAAACAGCCAACAGGTATGTTCCAACTATATATCAATTTTTAGAATTGAATGTGAATAAAATATTAGTTTTAATACCTCTCTAAAGCACAATCTAGTTGGTATATAACACCTTGTAGAGTGATCTGATGAGATGTTTCCATTGGCACATGCTTGCTGGCAGTAAATATAGCTATAGCAGCACCACTGTTGTCTCTAACAGGCTAAGTAACATATATTCAAGTAAACATATGATTTTTAAATATAATCTAATTATCACTGAATAATATTTTTTTAAAAAAAAGGTTTCCTTCTATTTATGACATTAAATAATACTTAAGATTTTAAAAATATGAAGAAAATAAAAACAAAAAAAGGCTAAATTTTTCAATATACAGTAGAGAACCGATTATCCGGAACGATCGGGACCATCGCGATTCCGGATAACTGATTTTTTCGGTTTTCTGGTTCGGTACAAAACGGCTTTTTTTTTTATTGTTTATCAAACTTAACTTTAAAAATATTATTTAGAAATAGTTTTAAAAAGAAGAAAAAATGATGAAGTCATGCATAATACATAAGTTTAATAAGATAAAGAGGAGAAAAAAATGAAATTAAAAACATATACAGAAATATATACTTTCTTCCCTTTCTTTTCTCATCCAGAAATGGGGTGAAAATTTATGGAATTTCGTTCCGGTTTTCAGGATAAGAAGTTCTGTACTGTATTACGAAATATAAGCTTCAAAAATTCATATAATACTATATTATGTTTACGAAATATTTCATAACACACAAATTAATCGCTAAGACAAAATCTTATATCAAGCCTTTATTTCAATACAATAACATTAAATGTTAAAAAAATTTTTGACCTTTAAATGAGTGATACAGACCAGTATTGTAAATTTTCCAGTTTCCAGCTCACTTCTTAACGTATCACTGGTAGGATCAAATCTAATTAACCCTTCACGTCTTCGCATCACCTGTCATAGAAACAAAATTATGAATCAAATCATAGATAGTATGTGTATCAATAATATAAATATATAAACAATGACGTTTGTATTAAAGATGGGAAAGTACCAGTTACAAACTGACAAAACTAAATATAGTTACAAAAACATTATACTTTAAATATTAGATACACATCAATCTTAAAACAAAAGTCAGGGTAAGTAAATATTAACTAATTGCATTTATTGGAGCTGAAAGTTTATATAGAATTTATAAGGTTATTTTGAATTTTAGGTCCCTTGAATTGCAAACTTAAAAATAATTTTGGTCGTAAAATAAAGCAAAAGGTGATTCAAATCAAATACAAATATTTTATTTTTTTTATAAAAAAACACAATTATAATATGAACATAATTATTAATTAATTATTATGAAATAATTAAACATAATTATTACATAAGTCTGAAAATGTGAATCAGCTGTAGTTTTTTATTATTATTATTATTTAAGTAGTAACTAACAAAATAAAATATTCAATTAAAGTGAAATAAAATTTGATTAAACTACTATTCCTGTTTGGAATATACAAAATACCCTAAATAATAAAGTGTTAAAATTAATTATTACCCATAACATTTTATAAATCATTTTAATCAAATTGTAAAGACTACTTATTTTTATTAAAATTTAACACATTTTACATGGGAACATTTCGAAGAGTCAATAATAAAGCAATATATTTGCTGACAAATCAAAATTTTTTCATAAATATATACTCTTGTTGAACATTAAATTCTGTTTGATGTTAATAACTAACAAAGAAATAATATAAAAACATTTTAAAATAAAACATATCAAAATATATATCGTAAAATTTACTATTACTACTCATTTACTAGTGTATTATTAACTAAGCAAAACAATAAAAAATAAGGGAGATTAATTATTTAAATATGTCACATAAAATTTAACTAAATAATGTAAGAAAAGTAGTAAAATTCTCTATGGCAAGGCAGGAAGAATGTGACAGCTTCAAATATCTGAGAACTGAGACTGATCCAAAGCAAACTGCTACAGACAAGCATACAGAGATTAAAGTCACCAGCTACAAAATAGAGCTAATTTAGAATTAATTCAAAGGAATTGGAAAAGGACAGTAACTTCATGGAGATACGCCGAGGCGTTTATGATTTGAAACATTAAATTTTAATATGTGCGGCATATCTAATGAGATGGTCTGTTTGTTTTTGTTTTTTTCTTTAACTACTTGAGTTTTGAAATTACAATCAATAATACTTTAAAGAATTCACAATGCAGGGGAAAAATAGTTTACAAGAATGTAACAAAAGCACAACACACGCTCTTCCTTTCAACAAAAGAAGACATTACTGAATTCCCCTCTCACAATGACCTCGCGAATAGTTCCTTACGAGGATGGACGGAAGTACAATTTCCCCTCCTCCTTTCTTCTGCTGCAGGTGTGAAGAAAAAAAAAAGAAAGAAAATTATGCAAGTTATTTTCTAATATAAATGAGTGAGGCGAAATGCTTAAATTATCTATCTTGAAGGCCAAGTTCATCCCCACTTTTAGCTGAAGGTCAACTTTATTATTTTTATTATATATATCTGAGACTCGGAAATACTTGTGTTGCATTTGAATTGCAAACAATTGTACACAGAACAATTTTGTGTTCTTTTGAAAAGCTATTGAAATGCATAATATTCTAATCCTATATTCTAGGGTGGCGCATCTCATGAAATTACAATATTTACAGTTCTTCTTTCAGTTAGTACTACTATAAAAAAGATACTAGGTACAGCAGCAAATAGATAATGCACTGATTAGGCTATATCAGTTAATTAAATTTGACTTTCTTTTAAAACTAATTTTATAATTTTAAAAATAATTTATATAAATCAAACTTGCTAATTTAATGATGTATTCATTGAAAGTATTTGATCTTTTATGTATTAAGTACAAAATATCAAATACATTGATACAAATATTACCTTATATCTCAGATGGTTTGATAAAAAAAAGTTTTAACAGATTAAAACTGCTTCAAAATGGGTTAGCATTTAAAAAGTGTGTATATTAAAATAAAAATATACATTCCATCACAAATTATAAATGAAAAAAAGCTCAGCATCATTACCTCATGTGATTCAAATAAAGCCACAGCACGACAAATATCAAATTTCCTGGCCATCATAAACTTGATAGCAGTGGATTTATTCCAAGTCTTTTTATCCCCATTGCTATGTAAATGTAACTCTTTAATAATGGCAATGAACTCTTTTACAGCCTAAAAAACAAAAGTTAAGGTAATTCAACCATGGCGATATAAGAACGAACAAACTTTACAAAACATGATTTACATAACATAAAATATGAAATTAAACTAAACCTCTAAGCAGATCTTAATGAGAACTTGTTAGTTAAAAAAGTATTTTTTCAAGCATACGCATTAATTTGAAAAATACTTCAAATTAATTATTCGAATTGGAATATAAAGAAAAACTACTAACCGTTTCTTCAGCTTCAGTCAATATGTCTTCCATTTTTCAAAATGTTTCACTCCTAAAAAATTAAAACTCCAAAAATTGAACATTTTAGTCTTAAACTTTTTTTCAATTACTACAAAAATAGAATTACTAAGAATTAAAAACATTAGAGAAATGAAAAAAATCAGAATTAACTTCAAAATAAGACTATTATCAACCATAAAACAAAAAGTCATGCACTGTTTATGTCTAACTTCTGGGTCCAAATATAAACTGAATAAAAATTTGCATGCCTTATTGCAATATTAGTGAAGTTTCTCAGTAAAAGTGTGAGAAAGAAAATCTGATGCCAACTTGAAAAGGAATTTAACAGTTAATAACTAAAATTTATAGTTTACATTTTAAATGCAAACTAAATTAGATTAGCTTTTAAAATGGAAGTATGATCCAGATTAACACTTGTATGTATGTGAAAATATTCCACAATACAAGTTTTTATAATAGAAAGAAAAATTAAGAATTATTTAAATTTGAATAATTTAGACTGAAAGGAATAATTTAGACTGAAAGGTATCATTTACTACACAGAATATAATATTTGCTGTATGCTATTCTACCAGTTTTTAAATATTTAAAACAAAAAATGATGATACAGTAGGGAACCGATTATCCGGAACGATCGGGACCATCGCTATTCCGGATAACTGACTTTTCCGGTTTTCTGAATCGCTACAAAAAGCCGTTTTTTTTATTGTTAAACCCAACTAAAAAAAATGTTTTGGAAATAATCTTAAAAAGAAGAAAAAACGATGAAGTAATACACTAATGATTATTTCCAAAATGATGGTAAGGTAAACATCTTACAAAAAAGAAAGAAAAATCCTAAAATCTTATGAGGAAAAAAA
>NC_092210.1:89270860-89317507 GCF_043381705.1 Parasteatoda tepidariorum | reverse complement strand
GTGACCTTTTTACTGATTCATTAGCAGTTCGTAACTAAGCACGTAAATAGTACACATTATGATTTTTTAAAAATGGTAATACAAATGAAAACGATCGGCCATAAATTAAATATTTAAGTCAATAAATTTTAACAGAATTAGTAAAGAATTAAAGAAAATAGATTTTTTAAAAAAATTTAATTTGAAATAAAGCTGTTTACAAATTTCCTCAAAGTGTACCTACATACATTACATCTCGTTTTTGGTTTCATTTTTCGAACAATGCGTTCTAGCGAACAATGTGTGTAACTTCTCAAAATGTTCCTCAGCTCCCTCATGGTTTGTAAAAAAAATTCGTATGACATTTATTGCATTGAAGGCTTCCGCTTGGGTTACAGCTACAGTCTGGGGGTCATTGTCCTCACTGTGAAACAATTTCTGAAATTGAGCTTGTTTGTTGGTTGCAACATTTTCATAGAACTCGAGAGGGGTAATTGCCTTGTAAAGAAGTTAAATAGGCTTTTGTCAGGAAAGAGCTCCCCTCGCCTCAGATAAAAATGACCTTATAAGCGATAACGATTTTTAAAACTTGATCATATATCCGATAATCTGTAACAAAGAATTCCTATTCAGTGAGCCGGGACTTTGGAAAGGTGACCTTATATGCGGATGACCTTATATCGAAGTCTGACTGTATTACGAAATAAAGTTTCAAAAATTAATACTATATTATGTTAAAAGAATATTTCATACCACAAATTAATCACTAAGACAAAATCTTACATCAAGCCTTTGTTTCAATACAATAACATTCAATGTTAAAAAAAAAATTTGATCTTTAAATGAGTGATACAGACCAGTATTGTAAATTTTCCAGTTTCCAGCTCACTTCTTAACGTATCACTGGTAGGATCAAATCTAATTAACCCTTCACGTCTTCGCATCACCTGCCATAGAAACAAAATTATGAATCAAATCATAGACAGTGTACATGTGTATCAATAATATAAATATATTAACAATGATGTTATGGAAAATGCAATGGGAAATGTACCAGTTACAACCTGACACAACTAAATATAGTTACAAAAACATACTTTAAATATTAGATACACATCAATCCTAATTTAAATCTTAAAAAAAAAAAAAAAAAAAAGTCAGGGTAAGTAAATATTAACTAAAATTTCTATAGCATTTATTAGAGCTGAAAGTTTATATAGAATTTAAAAGGTTATTTTGAATTGCATTTATTGGAATTAAAAATAACCTTAATCTTAAAACAAATCATTAAACAAAATGAATCTTAAAACAAAAGTCAGGATAAGTAAATAATAACTAAAATTTCTATCGCATTTAAACAGCTGATTCACAATTCCCATTTTCAGATTTATGCACATATTACATGTTAAATGTGTTTTTTTTTTTTTTTTAATAAAATATATGCCATTTTGTATTTGATTTGAATCACCTTTTGCTTTATTTTTCCACCAAAATTAATTTTAAGTAGTAACTAACAAAATAAAATATTCAATTAAAGTGAAATAAAATTTGATTAAACTACTATTCCTGTTTAAAATATACGAAATACCCTAAATAATAAAGCGTTAAAAATAATTATTAATCTTAACATTTTATAAATCATTTAAATCAAATTGTAAAGACTACTAATTTTTTATTAAAATTTAACATATTTTATATGGGATCATTTCGAAGAGACAATAATAAAGCAATATACTTGCGGACCAATCAAATTTTTTTAATAAATATATACTATTGTTAAACATTAAATTCTGTTTGATGTTAATAACGAACAAAGAAATAATATAAAAACATTTTAAAATAAAACATATTAAAATATATATCGTAAAACTTACTATTACTACTTAATTACTAGTGTATTATTTACTAAGCAAAACAACAAAAAAAGGGAGATTAATTATTTAAATATGTCAAAAAAAAAAATTTAACTAAATAATGTAAGAAAAGTAGTAAAATTGTCTGTGGCAAGGCAGGAAGAATGTGACCGCTTCAAATATCTGAGAACTGGGACAGATCCAAAGCCAACTGCTACAGACAAGCATACAGAGATTAAAGTCGCCAGCTACAAAATTGAGCTAATTTAGAATTAATCCAAAGGAACTGCAAAAAACGACAGAAACTTCATGGAGACACACCAAGGCGTTTATGATTTGAAACATTAAATTTTAGTATGTGCGGCATATCTAATGGGATGGCGTGTTTGTTTTTTTTTTAAAAATTACTTGAGTTTTGAAATTACAATCAATAATAATTTAAAGAATTCACAATGCAGGTGAAAAATAGTTTGCAAGAATACAACAAAAGCACAACACACGCTCTCCCTTTCAACAAAAGAAGACATTACTGAATTCTCGTCTCGCAATGACCTTGCGAATAGTTCCTTTCAAGGATAAATGGAATTACAATTTCCCCTCCTCCTTTCCTCTGCTGCAGGCGTGAAGAAACAAATGAAAGAAAATTATGCAAGTTATTTTCTAACATAAATGAGTGAGGTGAAATGCTTAAATGATCTATCTTGAAGGCAGGGGTGATTATGAGCCCAAGTCAAAATTCCGGAAAATTGAGTTTAAAAAATTAAAAAAAACAACAAAAAATTGAATTCAAATTGAAAAATTAGAAAAAAATTTAAGCAGGGTTTTTTTTCCCTTTTTCTCAATATTTCTTAGTTTACTTAAAATATATTTAAAATTTTATACATACCTATACCATTTACACATACTTATGATGACCTGGAGAAGTAATTAAAATTTACAAATATGTCTTTCTTTCTTGAGTTTATGATTATAACAACTGTTTACTGATAAAAAATGAATATTAATCATGAATATAAGCTTATAAAGTATCTCTCTAGCTCTCCCTTACAAACAAACAAAATAAACTGTGTTTTTAAGTTCCACTTTTGAAAATTTGATTTCCGTAAACTTCTGTGATCAATGATTTTTTTAAACATCTGGACCTTCGATCTCCGGAAACTTCTGGATCACGGTTAGCGAAAATTCCAGAAATCCGGAGTACAATCAGGCCTGAGAAGGTCAAGTTCATCCCCACTTTTAGCTGAAGGTCAACTTTATTATTTTTATTTGTATTTTTATTGTATATATCTGAGACTCGGAAAAACATGATTTCGAAATTCAGAGATGCTCGAGTAAAAATGATGCAACATGATGAGCACATAGATAAAAGGGGAATGTTTGAACTACGTTATTTATTCAATATTTAATGTTTCTTTTAAAAATTTTTTAGTTGTTTGATCATTTGATTTACTTATAACTGGAATATTATAAATCAATTTTAAAAGATATGTGTTCAGGAGCATTTTATGCTTTAATTTTGTGCAAAATGAGATTATTTGTTTATTTTTATATCTGTTTTCTTAAAGTTATTTTAAAATTTTTTAGCTGTTTATCATTTGACAGGTAAAATTTTTTATAAATTTATGATTAGTACAAAGAAACAGGATATGTTCACGATTGTTTAATGTAGCACAATTTTGCGCAAAACAATATTTTTTCTAATTGATTATTAAAATATTTTTGCTTTATTATTGTAAGGACTTTTAGCTGTTTAAATATTTTCTTTCATTATATTTAAATTCAAATTATGATAAAATGACGTGATGCAACCATGATTGTTCTATATGGTACAATTTTGCGCCAAGCAAGATTCTTTTCATCAACTTATTGTATTTTGATAACTTATTTTTCAAATATATTTAGGTTCCGAATCAGGAGGTTTACATAAAATTTGAGTCTTTTAAATTAGTATTTATTAACCTAATACGTTTGCAATTGTGTTGCATTTGAATTGCGAACAATTGTACACAGAACAATTTTGTGTTCTATTGAAAAGCTATCAAAATAATATTTGATTTTACGTAAGATCGCATAAATTAACATATTCCATATTTAATAATTATTTCAATGATTTTTAAACATTTAATCATTAATTTGTTTATAACTTGATATTTGTAACAGATGCGCTAACTCCACAATCAATCGCACATTTAAATTTTGCACAGCATATCCGACGGTGCAGCCTTTTTGGTGAAAAAACTTTTCCTTTTTAGTCAAATTTTATGGGTGCACCCTATATTCTAGGGTGGCGTATCTCATGAAATTACAATATTTACAGAACTCCTTCTTTCAGTTAGTACTACTATCAAAATGATACTAGGTACAGCAAATAGATAATGCACTGATTAGGCTATATCAGTTAATTAAATTTGACTTTCTTTTAAAACTAATTTCAGACATTTCACTTAATTTTATAATTTGAAAAATAATTTATATAAATCAAACTTGCTAATTTAATGATGTATTCATTGAAAGTATTTGATCTTTTATGTATTAAGTACAAAATATCAAATACATTGATACAAATATTACCTTATATCTCAGATGGTTTGATAAAAAAAAGTTTTAACAGATTAAAACTGCTTCAAAATGGGTTAGCATTTAAAAAGTGTGTATATTAAAATAAAAATATACATTCCATCACAAATTATAAATGAAAAAAAGCTCAGCATCATTACCTCATGTGATTCAAATAAAGCCACAGCACGACAAATGTCAAATTTCCTGGCCATCATAAACTTGATAGCAGTGGATTTATTCCAAGTCTTTTTATCCCCATTGCTATGTAAATGTAACTCTTTAATAATGGCAATGAACTCTTTTACAGCCTAAAAAACAAAAGTTAAGGTAATTCAACCATGGCGATATAAGAACGAACAAACTTTACAAAACATGATTTACATAACATAAAATATGAAATTAAACTAAACCTCTAAGCAGATCTTAATGAGAACTTGTTAGTTAAAAAAGACCTTTTTCAAGCATACACATTAATTTGAAAAATAGTTTAAATTAATTATTCAAATCGGAATATAAAAAAAACTACTAACCGTTTCTTCAGCTTCAGTCAATATGTCTTCCATTTTTCAAAATGTTTCACTCCTAAAAAATTAAAACTCCAAAAATTGAACATTTTAGTCTTAAACTTTTTTTCAATTACTACAAAAATAGAATTACTAAGAATTAAAAACATTAGAGAAATGAAAAAAATCAGAATTAACTTCAAAATAAGACTATTATCAACCATAAAACAAAAAGTCATGCACTGTTTATGTCTAACTTCTGGGTCCAAATATAAACTGAATAAAAATTTGCATGCCTTATTGCAATATTAGTGAAGTTTCTCAGTAAAAGTGTGAGAAAGAAAATCTGATGCCAACTTGAAAAGGAATTTAACAGTTAATAACTAAAATTTATAGTTTACATTTTAAATGCAAACTAAATTAGATTAGCTTTTAAAATGGAAGTATGATCCAGATTAACACTTGTATGTATGTGAAAATATTCCACAATACAAGTTTTTATAATAGAAAGAAAAATTAAGAATTATTTAAATTTGAATAATTTAGACTGAAAGGAATAATTTAGACTGAAAGGTANTTGCTGTATACTATTCTACCAGTATACTGCATTTTGCAATATTTGCTGTATACTATCCTACCAGTATACTGCATTTTGCAATATTTGCTGTATACTATTCTACCAGTTTTTAAATATTTAAAACAAAAAATGATAATACAAGTTTCGAGTAACCTTTAATACAACTTGTAACATATCCAGAGATGCTGCAGCAAAGCTATTTTGTAGTAACAGAGATGATTTTTCCCTGTAACTGAGATATATTCTTATATTTTTATGCATCTCAGATAATTTTTAATTCATATTTTTACTCTCCAAGTTATACTTTCCAAAATCTTCATTAATTTAATTACAGTAATTTTGGGAATTATATTTTTAGAAGCTTCCTAACAGAAGGCTTTTTTATAGTGTCGGGTTGTCAGCCCCGACTAAAAACAACCCTGGCGAAACAGGGTGTTCCTCTTTGTCAGGTGCCTCTTCTCTGATCTGTCTGGCTTGGATGACCCTACAAGTAGCTAAGCTATCACAGGCATTGCTCTCAGACTGAATGTAGAAAACACAAACCATATCACCACATTAAGGTGAGAATACCAGAACTGTACCAAATGTTAAATGATTTGGATGTACCAGGAAAAATAATAAAACTTTTTAAAATAACTTTGCTACCCACAGAATGCAATAAAAGTTTTCAAGAAATGTTTGAATCAATACAAGGTTAAGATAGTGTGATCCAAGTGAAAATCAATAAACTGCAGTAAATACAATCGGAATATTACATCGATTTACAATACTATCGGCGTAAATTGAGTGTCCCAAAAAGTGATTATCTAATTGGATGATTCAAATATTACATATAAATTTCTGTAAAAGAGAAAAGTAGTTTTTTTTTCACTTTTCAAAAGAAAATTCTTTCTGCAAGAGCTCAATAATGTTCTGTGACAATGTTGCTGCGATTCTGCCACAGGGTTTATAACCGTATGCAAAAAATTTTCAATTTCGCTCAAAAAGTTCTGGAGATATTGCTAATACGCAAAAAGAAAAATTAACATTAAGGAGTCCAAACTTTGAATCTCTTTTCTGACCAAACTATGGGGACCATAGTTCCTAGATTGTGGCTACTCCCTATATTATGGGGTTCAAAAATTCAAATCCGTTGGGAAAAAAACGATGTTTCTTCAGAGAAGTACATTTTTGTGTCCGATTTCGTCATTTAAAATATCATCTGCACTTATTAATCAGAATATTGATTACTCACCCTCTGGAGTCATTAAGATTGAGACCTAGAACATGAGGATTCGATTATTCAATGGAAAGTTATACAGGGTGGCCGGGTTTTTTTTTCTTTTCTGGTGCACTGTACATGAATATTTTGAATAAATTATGATTATAATATATTCCCTGATAAGTAAGCTAATTATAATTTACAAAAAATATAAATGTTTGATTAAATGAGCTATACAGTTATTAGAATAAACTTCCTAACTACATATTATTTTATTACATTATAATAGTTTTAGTGCATCAACATTATAGTCTATGCAGCTCAGCATCAAAAGAATAGTTTTGAATTTCTTTTAAAAATCATTTCATTAAAGAAATACTGAACCAAGTAACAAATAATAATAAACATTTTTTAGGAGCCATTAGCTAATTCACATTAGTAACATGAATTAAGTTTTCGTAGTTGCTTATAATCATGCTTAGTTTGATCATGAGCACAAAACCTTCCTTCACCTAACTAATCTGAATCTAATTCACATTTCAAACTTAAATAAGACATGCTATAAGATATTGTATGTCCTTATAAATATAAGTAATACTAAGGCCAGAGATATTATATGAAATAAATTAATAAATGTAAAATTTTAATTACATTAATTGAAACAACAAAAATAGTAGCAATGTAATATAATGAATTTTAGAGCTAGAAATAAAATAAACTGAAGTTTTTACTGATAGTACTTACCAAATTAGAAAAGGGAAAACAAGATGTAATTATATCATAATTCTTTAATTTCTAATTAGCTTTGGCAGTATAGTTTCCCTAGATTAATAAAATAAAACAATTGTTTTAGGAAATATTTATAAAATCTAAAAAAACAATTCATAACAATATTGAACAAAATAAAATAAATGAATAAAATAAAAAAATATCCAATAGCACAAAAAAATTTCGCTTTCATGCTACAATTTCAACATTTAATGCTGACTTGATTCATGCCGATTTCATCCTGAAATATTTACATCTGCCACTTTAATAAGGGGGCCAACTTGCAAATATTATTGATTCAATTTTGTAAATTTATATTTTTCAAAAATATTGAATTTTAATTTAGTGAGTCAAAATAATACACACAGAAGGTTTTTAAAATTAATTGATGGGTTTAATATCTCTAATTTTAAAAGAAATCGAGAAAAGAGAAATTTAAGTTTGTTTTGATGCAAACATATGCATAGACACACACATACCGAATTTACGTTTTTAGTCAGACTAGCCATAAAAAACGCATGAAGCAAGGTAAAGTAAAATCGGGGTAAAAAGTATATTTTTAGATGAACTAGTAGAAAAAATATTAAATTTTTAAGTGTTTTTTGTTTTTTTGATACAACTATAACAATATCCCTTTCAATATTTAATACTACTGTTCACAAATTAGCTTTATGGTTTACACCCTAAAATGCTTTAGAGTTTTAATGCTTTTAAACTTTTGATTAGTTGTGAGTATATCCTCCGATATTTTGTGCCCATCTATATTGCTTTCCTCACTATCATCGGGATTAGGCATTAAATAAAATGTTGAAGAAGTTGAAAATCAAGGAACGTGTGGTGTAATGAATATACACATCATCAACTTTGAAAGATCTTAAATTGAATTATTGAGTAAAATTTTCAAGTAAGTACTTAAATTTATTAAATCTTTATATTTTCACATTGGTGTAACATAATGCATTGATGCAATTTAAATTGCAGTTTTTTTTTTACTCCCAAGTAATTGTTGTTTCCTTTAATGAGCTAATTAATAAGCTTTTAATTCTAGTTATTCAAAATAAATATAACTTCTTTACATATAAAAAAAAAGAGTTTTCCTAGGTGTTAATTGCACAATCTTTTATTATTTTAGCTTTGATGAATCAAATAAGCACAAACAAAAATGAAAAGCATAACTATCAGCATCAGCTAGTTCATCTTTCCTTAAAATTTAAAAAAAAATAAACATTTCGTATTTGTGTATATTAATATAACATCAATCAATACTAATCATTGATAATTTACAAGATTTTTAACCTTTTCATAAACAGATAATCAGCTAGTAATATATAAAAGTTTTTTATAGTTCGTTTTATAAAAGGTAGTATTTTTTTCTTTACTATTTCACATCACTTGAAAAACACTAAAATAACCATTTTTAATCATTACATTTACACTCTAAAATATCTAGTAATAATTTTTTCATTTAAAAAAAATTTATTAAATTAGCAGTTTAATTAACAATTAAATTCATGGTCATTACTTTTAATTTATGATTAGTGGTATATTTAAGTTTTGATCAGCAATACTTTTTGGTTAACAGAGAGCAAGGAATTTCAACTTTTTTTTATTATTTTAAACTAAATTTTATTTTTAAAATTTTTTATGTAATTTGAAAGAAAAGTAAAAAAGAGTTGGTGAAGTTCTATATTTTTTGGCAACTTTTTGCTTACGCCCGAATAATAGAAAAGTAATTTATCAGCATTTTGGTGTAAAATTATAAGATAAAAACTTTCAGTTTAAAATTTTGGATAGAAATAATTGTAAGATATACACAGAATAATTTTTAGATCCACAGATAAATTCACCACTTAATTATAAAATACGGCAATTTTTCCTCTATACTGGTGAAATACCAATACCATAATAAATAATACAGTTTGACATACATCATTTCTAACACCATTAAAAATCTGCAGAAAGACATGTTTTTTAAAAAAAAAAAACATCCTGATAAAACGGACAAAAATTAATAATAACAAGAGCTAATTTTTACATATTCATTTTCAAAAATCATTATGCTACTTTAAACACTTTTTCTTTTAATAATACTCAGTCATAAATATTAGCTGAACTGATTTTTTAGGCTTTCACAATTAAGCCTCTTAAAATTGAGACCGACAAGAATTTTATTTACGTGAATTCAAAAGAACAAATAAAAACATACATCACACTGATCACAGAAATTTTTTTTACAGCTGAAATATAAAAACAAATAATTTAATTCATCTCTAAACTATATAACAATAAATTTTATTGAATGTACAGAATTTTGAATCTCCATTCGTATCAACTTATTAACTAAAATATGATAAACAAAGAAAGAAATTATTAATTTTTAGATAACTACTATGAAAAGAAAACTAAAAGATGAGCTTTTATTTACATTGACATGTCTGGTAATGTCAAATTTGTACAGTGACTGATACCTTTTAAACGGAGATCATGAATGAAAACTTTCACTCGGCAATTTCACTTTGAATAAATAGTTTTGTCAGAAAATTAGAAATTAAATTATAGCTTACCGAGTTAAAATAAAATTATAACATTAAAATATATATTCTTCTAACATAATGTAATAAGAAGTTGATACCGATGCTGGTGTAGTAAAAATCGTATCGTTCCTCCTATGGATGGTTAACCGCGTAAAGCGAAGCGCAGATGGCGCTAGGGGTTAAGACTTCCGCGTTGCTACTTCCGTCTGATTTTTACGTTTTGCCTTAGCTTGAAAAAATGCACCATCCAATATTTCAGTTTACTTGCAGAGTTTTCAAAATAGCACGTTCCAACAATAATGTAACTTTCAGCTAAATAAACAACAGATGAATTCGAGAGAATTCGCAAATTTGCTATGATAGCTATTTTGAAAACTCATTATCCAGAGCCCAACAATGATGTTAATAAAATAAAAAAAATACAAATTTCAACCTAAGCTCAAGACATTGAAGGCCTAGCTTAGTATGGGTCACTCAACGGCTAGTTTAATATAACACCGTGGAAGCTAAAGGTATCGTTTGTTATTAAGCAAGGACAATATTCATCGTTCCAGGCCTGCTATGATGTTATGAAATATAGAAAGGATATGAGAAAAAATTTATAACGCAAAAGAAATGTATTTAACAATCAAATACTGATTGGATTTGTTTATTTTGAAAACAATACATACAGGACGAAAAGGTTTAAATTAAAATGTAACGAATACAAAAATTTATAAACATGAGCTTTTCCATTTGATGTTGTTGTTGTTGTTGTTAATTTACGTCGCACTAGAGCTGCACAATGGGCTATTGGCGACGGTCTGGGAAACATCCCGGAGGATGATCCGAAGACATGCCATCACAATTTTGATCCTCTGCGGANTCTCGTTAGTTGAAATAAGGTAAAAAATTTTATACCTCAAAAATACCTCTTTTGTTACAAGTGTCAGAAAATTAACCTGGTATACCTTGAAAATCACCTCATCAGCCCGGTTGATTTGAAGTTGATTTTAAACAACCTCAAAATAAGCTGAAGTATATATAAAACAACCTCGTACACCTTAATTACAACCTTTACGAGGTATAATTTTTATTGCTGTTTTCTCAGCAATCTTAAATATACTTCAAATATACCTCAAAACAACCTTAATACCTCAAAAATACCTCAAATCAATCTTAAATATACCTTAAATTTTCGTGTGGGTACTATGAGTACATAAAAAAAAAGCCATACTAAACTTTTAAAAGCAATAAATCTTTTACTGATGCTAAAATTCTGTCACTAATACAGAAAACTATATTATTAATTTGACAATAATGCTTTGGATAATTGTTTGATTTATCAAACTTTTACTGTAACAAAGCGATATGTTTATTGAACTAAATCACAAGCCTAAATTCTTTCGATGTGAATCAATCAAGTGAAACTAATTACTATACGAATCAAAATTTAATTGAAATGTTAGTGCTGAAAGCAAATACAAACTAATATCAAAAATAAAACATTAATGTTTTTAAATGATATCCATTGCAATAAACAGCATCACGATGGAAGCACATTCATCTTACACAATACATTTCCAGAAATAATCATTATATTAAAATTTAATACAAGAAAACTTATTTTCAATGCTAAAGAAAGTTTTTATTACAAATTTATAATAAAATCCATCTAAAAATACAGTAAAATGAACACGAACGTCACACCACATGACTAAACCGACTAGAAACCTAGCGAACTTCGTGCATAACTGATGACACAAAGTTTTAATAAGGGTGCGGCGTACTGGTGTAACCAGTTTTGCAGTCAATGCGACAAACCAGTGTAACCAGTGCGAATCATGAAAGCTGATCTTTAAATAATTTATCGATTTCTTTCTTTTTTATCTTCCTTTAAATGGCAACATATTTTCAGAGCTTGTGTTTTTGTTTTGGTTTCACGCGTGGACCCAACTGTATTCTTTACTTAATAGTGCTAGCTCATTGAGCTATGTTTGTACCCATTAAAAAACTTCTTACTTTAAAAACATATCAAATATGTTTATAGATAAAATGTTTTATAATTTATGTGCTTTGTTTTTATAATTTAAAAACTAGGATTATTGTAAAGTTTCAATTATCTGTTCTGTGTGCAACATTTGAAAGTATGGAGGGTTTATTTAAATATTATTGTTTTGACGAGGAGAAGGTTTTATGTAATTTGAGATGTATTTACAATGTGCTTTTACGGGAAAAATGCATTATTAATTCTAAAATATTGGTTGATTTGTTAGGCATTGTACATTCTTTTGAGAAATGTGAAGAGGAAAATCTCTTAGGCAATAAATTTTATAAATTAGAAGAACATTTAAGTAGCGATTGCAAAACAATTTTACTTTCGATTACTCACGTCCTATTTACAAAACATGTAAAATATATTCTTTCTGAGAGAGTTGAAAATGACGATGAGTGCTCAAACATTTCTTT
Source organism: Parasteatoda tepidariorum (assembly GCF_043381705.1). Taxonomy (NCBI): domain Eukaryota; kingdom Metazoa; phylum Arthropoda; class Arachnida; order Araneae; family Theridiidae; genus Parasteatoda; species Parasteatoda tepidariorum. The sequence continues at coordinate 89,305,085 of NC_092210.1, read as the reverse complement.
ACTTTTAGATACTGCTACTTGTTTATCCAAGCTTTTTGAAACCGAAGAAGAATTAGTTAAAGAGACTTTTAATTATATAAGCGAATTTTTTGCCCATTATAAGTTGCAAGAAAATACTCATTTGCAAAGCTACGAGTCTAGTTTAAACAACAAAATTTATCTAATCTTGAAATTTTTCTCTCGTTTTCTAGAGTGTTTCCCTACTATACAAGATCATGAAACTGCTGAACTGATTATCAGCATAGTTGGCAACTTATCATTTTCTGATTTATCAACCATTAAATATTTCGCAAACTTTATTCTTCCTGTTGTATTGAAATTGAGTAATGTTTCCATTACAGAGAGCATATTTAAAGTAATGTGGGATTGTGTTCAGTTTCAGTATGAACAAAGCAATGATGCACGAAGTCATAATTATGCTATATACATTCTGGTGTATTCAATTACTAAGTATATCTCTAACTGTCCTAAGGATCTTCAATTATTTTTTGTCCAAAATGTTCTCTTTTGGGATGTTATACAGTCTGGTTTAGCATCAGATGCTTTTTATATTAGAAAAATTACTGTGAACATATTTAAGACAATTTTGTGTTGGTTATCTAACACAGAGAGTATTAGTGTGACTGTAAATGCAAAAAATACTACATCAACACTCGTTTCAACAGCTTTCCCTGATGGCCTAAGAATTTGGGATGATATAGTTAATATTTTTGAAACTTTGGAAGAAAAGCAGGTACATATATTACTAATTTATATCTTTCTTTTTCAGTTCATGCATTTATAATTTATTTCTATTTTGGATTTAAGTAAGTTTTTTTAAAAGTTGAATCAAATTATAAAAAATATAAAATGCATTTTTATTTTGAAAATTATTGTTTTGCTGCTATATTTTAAAATTTATAGGTAGTCTTTTTTAGTTATATGGTGAAGTATTCAATAAAGACAATAAAAGGATTCAATATCAAATTCCTCAGTTGCAGTCATAAGCATCGAAATAAAAGAACATATCTTTTTATCACTATATTATCAATGAGATTGTTTAATATATAGATGGAATGTTTTATGTCTGTTTCAATGGGTAGTTTATGCTTGGAATTAACTTTACTTTCAATTTTTATTTTTTATAACTTGACCACTATCTAATATTATGTTTGTTGATACTTATTTGCAATTTTTTTATTATTGCTTATTCAAATCTTCTTCAATAAATTCAGTAGCAATGGGCAAAGTCTAAGAGTGCATCATGGATTATCTGGTTGATATTGTCATGATAATATATTTATTAATTAATGATTAAATAGTAATGAAAAAATTAAATTTGAGGCACTTATTTGCCATCATCAATACCTTCTAAATTGTACTCTAATTACTAAATATAACTGACTATTAGTAACAAGGAATTTTAATAATATTTTACTGATTAAATTTATCAATTATTTGAAATACATAAATTGAATAACTTATCTTACCAATTAATTAGTTAATAGCAATTACTTAGAACTGAGTTACTACTGAACTGAATTGAAAGCTATTTTATTACAGTACAAGATTTATAATGAACCCTGATATTCTACATTCTTTAGAGTCTCATAGTTTTAAAAGTGTGATTTCAGTGTGATTCAGAGTTTTTTTGCTGAGAAATAAGGAAAGGGATATACATATAAGCTATTATTTTCACTTGCATATCCCTATCATTCATTTATTAAAAAATAAAAAGCATTAATTTAAAGAAATTTTTTTTTAAAATTATTAATTTAAGTATAAAATATTATACAATATAATTGAAAAAAGGGATTATTTAAGACATAATTTTGAAGATTTCTTACTAAGATGTATAATAAGAGGGATAGGCATGCATTTTATTATAGTTCAAAATGGGTTAAAAAAAACAGGCTAACTATCGATAATAGAGTCATAAAATATTTAAATTATAACTTTGCATAAAATGTTTATAGAATAATATGCATGCAAAAAACATTTTTAATTATACCCCTTTCGTTGTGGGTATTACAGAGCTCATTCTAGGCAGGGTAAACCGGGCGCAGCACCCTGCTGCCCTTTTAGTCAAAAGAATCCACCCTGTTGCCCCTGAAGTAAATTAGTGCCCTGGTAATAGACACCATACCCTTTTTGCCCTTTCTTTCCTCAACCCCTCTTTATTTTCAACTCTTTTTATTTAGTTTCATTGCTGTCAATACATAGATTTATATGGGGAAAGAAAAATAGTGCACTTGTCTTTGATGAAAGTTTGCAGTTACTTCACTATCGTTAAATCATGATTATTATTAATCATTTTAATTATTAAATCATAACTACAGACACTTAAAAACATACATTTATTATTTTATTAATATATGCATGCATTTTAAATAAATGACTAAGCTAATTAGCTCATTAACTCATACATATATGTTAATTTATTAATAAAAATTAGCAATTAATATGATTGCTGTGGTACTTTTAGTCAAGTTAAAAAAAAAAAAGACAATGTTTTTAATAGAAAGTGTAAAGCCCATAGAAGGAAAGTATTGCCTTTTTAGAATAATAATGCTCTTTTTTTTAAACTTTTGCACCCTGCTCTTTTTTCTGCCTAGAATGAGCTCTGGGTATTATTAGTTTTAAATTCATGTGAATGCAAATTTCTGCATTTAATTTTTAAGTCACTTGAACAGGAATCTTATTAGTGGCTTTTAAATCATTTGAATATGAATCACAATATTTGATGTAAAATTTTGAAAATATGAAACATGGTGTGCAATTATAAACCGCGTTTGCATAGGTGGGAAATCGTGTCAAAACAATTTTTTTTTCGGGAATTAGAAAAAAATTTAACTTTCTTTGGAAAGGCAAATTGTTTTATTAAATGGAAAGAAAACGGCAAAATTCACCTCTGTTGAACATGACTAAAGCAAAATGCAATGATGTAATCGCGAGAAAAGTACAGGTGCATGAAGTAGAGAAAAAAATTCCTGCACGTTAGAATGAAAAAATTTTGACCTTTTTTTAGTAATGCTAAAAAATGTCTGCAATAGTGCCATTGATGTGATTCACATGAGCAGTTTATTACTGATCACGTGAATCACATAAAAGATGTGACTTTACTAATTATTATTTTGATTTTTTTGCAGATACATATTATCAAGCCTGTGTTGCCCAAGTTTTCCAGAATAGTACAATTGTGCTGTAGGTATATAATGATGTTAAATGTAGTATATAATGATGTTAAATGTAGTATATAATTATGTAAATAAAAATAATGTTTTTTAGGACTCTCAAAATTAAGAGTGATGTAATCAGTCTTGATGATAAGAAAAATTAAATTTAAAATTCTGAAATGTAAATTTATTGGAAAAATTTGTTTTGTTATTTAGTCGCATTTCTTCTATTGTCATCGGTCATTTACATATATGAAAATAAATTTTATTCGATAAAAAGAAACTATACATTTGCGTTTTTAATAGCTAATGTAAGAATCTTTTAAATAAGTACTTATATGTGGTTATCAAACTATTTTTTCCTTGTTGTGTTCATTACCATATTTTTAAATGCAGGAACTGTTCTTAATGATGTTTTTACAAGATGTCCTTAGGGATGAGACTCCAAGGAGCCCCAAATCCAAATATGAATTTTTCTAAAATTATATAAATATAACCAAACCCTCTATATTATTTTAATGTGTATAACTCAAAGTTCAGATAATTCAAAGTATTTTCAAAACCTAGGAGAAAATTCCAGTTTTAACATTGCTTTTTTTTCTTCATTCCTTAAAGTTTGATTAATCTATTTTTTTATTATTATTTTTTTTGATAATTCAAAGGAACTTTTTTTCCCCAAATGTCAATTCTAATCTATAAGTCGATTTTGTTAAGGAAAAAATCAAATTCTCATCTTGTAATGTATTGTAATCGTAAATTTTTTAGAAAAAAAGAAAACATTTACAACCTATAGAAACAGCGCATTTATTAATTAGAAAATGAATGTCTTCTGAAATAACCAAATCAAAAATTATTTGTAGCTTATGTTTTAAAAATTATTTATGAAAAATGTTTTGTTTAAAAATTGTTATCAAAATGCATATATCTTACTGCAGCTCCTCAGCATGGAAATTGTCTGAGTCCTTCATGGTGCATGATTCTTTTTCGCAGAATGCTAAAACATGAAAGTCGCTGTGTGGTTAAATGGACGTTGGATTTTACTTTTCAATTAAGCTATGAAGATAATGCTATTTTAAAAGAAAATTCAGAGGTATTGAACTGTTACCTTTTTCTGAATTATTTATGTAAATATTTTGCTTTTATTTCTATAAACTATAGATTATTTTTTAGTTGCCTTTTTAACTATAACCAGAAGTTAGTAGTAAAAAGACAGCTAAAAACTAGTAATTATTTTGTACCTTTTTGATTCATAATACGCAAGGGATAAATTTTTTTCTGGGGAAATGCAACCAGAAAAATGTATCCTTGACATATTTTAAAAAATATTAACAAATGTATTTTCTTTTTGTAACTCTTTAGAGTTTCTTCATGATATTTAGACCTTGCAGTAACCTTATTTTATTATTACTGTGAAATAAATGGGATTTTCAGTTTTAAATTTTTTTTATAGTTTGTGGCACCAAAAAGCTCTTGATATTACATCTGTTATCGTTTGAAAAATTGTTAATTTTTTCATAAAAATAGTGATGAGCAACAATTTTTGTCTGTCTGGTACTCTTATAACACAAAATTCATGCTCTGCATCATTAAGTTATTTAAATTTTTAACAATTTTTAGATTCGGAATGCTTAAAGAAATATTTAGTGAAAATTCATATCATAAAAGTTCTCTTTATTAATTCTGTTATAAGCACCAAAGAGAAGTTAATTAGTACAGTAGAGAACCGATTATCCGGAACGATCAGGACCATCGCGATTCCGGATAACTGATTTGTCCGGTTTTCTGTATCGCTACAAAATGCCGTTTTTTTTTAATGTTTATAAAACGAAACTAAAAAATTATTTTGAAATAGTTTTAGAAGTAATAAAAAATTATAAATAATAATACACTTAAGTTTAAATAAGGAAGGAAATTATGAAATAAAAATTATATGCAGTGCTTATATATGTTATTAATGTTATTATTAACATTAATAACATATATAAGCTATTTGTGCTTATGTGAGATTCGTCTACAAACAGCTTTTGATCCGTCCTCTAAATCAGTTCTTTCGTCAACTCGATACGCAGTACGCTCTGAATAACAAAATGGGATCAAAATCTTGCAGGAAATTTTTTTTTTAATGGAAGAAAATTAATTTCCGGTTCTGAATTTCATTCCAGTCTTCCGGTTTTCTGATTTCCGGATAAGAGGTTCTGCACTGTATGTTAATTTTTTTTATTGTTAACATGGCTGAAACTCGTAAAATTATTTTTAGATAATGAATAAATTGTTTTAAATTCAGGTTTAAAAATGCAATTTCAGCTGTATTCAGTTTATGACAATGTTGATGCATCTAATAGAGGCACCACTGTTTTTTCCTGCTTCCGTATCCAATTTGATACTTTTATCCGATATAAATGAAAAGGATAAGTAAAATAAAGGTGTATAAAATAAAATTTGATGTTACGAAGTAGTTTTGTAATTTCTGCCATTTCTTTAGCAGTTGCTAAATAAACAACTTCAAGAATAGTTGGGCATAAATTTATTTTAAAATAAATTTATCTTTTTTTTTTCACTTAAAAATTTAAACCTAAAGGAAATTGTTAATGAGTAAATCATTTTTAATCTTAAGACTAAAATTTTAATAATTATTTTATTTAAATTATTGATTTTCTTGATACAGAGTATTTCATTTTAAAAAAAGAATGTCACTGTACTTGTCTCTGCAAGTATGTCACTTTATTAGGACAAATTATTAACAATAATATCAAAACTTAGTAAACATCATATGGAATACATAATAAACTACTAAGATATATTACTTCTTTTTGTAAATAAATATGTGTAGCCAGAAAATAATTAAGAATCTAGTTAAGTATTTCATTTATTTTAAGTAATTAATTGTATCTATTAGGCTTTGTGTAATTTATTTTCTTTTAATACTCAAAATGAATACCTTTATATGAACTACAAATCATATGTATTTTATAAATGCCAATTGGTTTCAAGCCAGGAACTTCTTTCTCATATACATGAAAAGTTACATAACATTTTTATGTGCTTTATACTTATAAAATTTTAAAATTTAAAAACATTACTGGGTAATACATAATGCCTTAAACCATTCCTATTTTAACCTTTACGATTGCGCTAGTTGTTAAAAAGATCAGTGCTTGCATAATTATACCATGTTTGAATATATTTGTTTTTATATTTCTGCATTTGAAAAGCATTCCATTTTTTTAATAAATAAAAAGAAGAACAAAGTTGAGAAATACTTTATTTATTGTTGCTCTTTGATTGGTAATCTGTATTCCATACTATGCGTAAATTCATGTTCACATATTTTATTTAGTTTAAATCTTTTTTGATGTTTCTTTTAGGATTTCATTAAGCTCCTATTTGAAGCAATTAATGATCAAACTTTATTTTCAAGGTGATATATTTATTTATTCAATTTAGTTTTTTTCTTATTATTCAGTTAAAAAGTTCATATATATTGTTATATTATTTTAAAAGGAAACTTAACTTTATTTTTTCAATTTGATTATTTCTCACATACAAGTGTTTTTAATGACATTTACTATATTTGTATTTTTATCAGTATCTTGATTTAATCAGATGTTATATTATTCTTATATTAGGGCTTGTGAGCAAGATAATTTTGCTATGTTTCTTTCATCAGAAAAAATTTCTATATTCCTAAATAATTATATCGGTGCCTTTGCGCAGGAAACTGAAAAAGGTAAAGCATTCTTTATAAAATTTAGTTGCATTGTATTCAAATTAATAAGATACATTGAATATTTGTATAGATTTTTGTAAGTTTGCATATGTTTTAAACAACATTGCGTATTTAAAAAAAACACTATTTTTTAATACAAAGTTGTAAAAAAAAGAAAAAAAGCAAATGCAAAAAATCTTTCTCTATATTGTGTTCCTCACAAAATTCATTCTCATAACTTCTTTAAAATTCATTATTATAAGCATTTAAGATAGTAATTATAATACTCATAAATAATGAAATACTTAAATATAGAATAGTATACTTTTTATTATATTGTATAACATGTATACTCTTATTAATGTACATATTTCCATGGCTATACTCAAGGGAAGGAAGAGATAGACAATTGTCCCAGGGCCCAGTTGAAATTCCTTCAAAGAACTGAAATGGTTTTAAATTTTTTTAATTGCAGAGGTTTTATATATATTTGTATATACATATATATAACAACGTAATAGACGAAAAGGATAAAGGGAAAGAGCGATTATTGAAGAAAATTAAGAAAAATAATATGTTACTGCACATAAGATGCAAATACATAGAATCCATGATATAAGTTAAAAATATGGAGAAGACGTGAAAACAAATGTAAAGATTTTTTAAAGGAGAAGAAAAAAATATTAAACAATGTTTTTGAAAAATCAAACATTTTTTAAAAAAAATAGAGGATAATAATAAATAGAGGATGAAGGAATAACTTTTGACACATTCTTACTCACGTTTGTGTGATCTGAGTGGCTGGTCACTAAATGCACTTAATAGTTTCATTATTTACCTTGCTGGATTTGTTATTTTCAGAAATTTCAGTATTCTTGAGTTATTTTATGAATTAAAGTGATGAATTGACAAGTTCTATTTTTTTTAATATTTTTTTTTAATCCAAAATGATTAAAATTATTTTTTTAAAATTAGTTGATAAAAAAATTTTAATCCCAATCACTAATTTTAATAAAATATAAGATTTTTAAATAGGAGGAATATTTTTAATCCAAGTTTTTTTTTGTGCACATAATAATTTTTCCAGCTGATTAATATTTGCATGTTTAAGTCTATATGATTATTATATTGAATTAACAATTTTATAATAAGGAAAATTTTAACAGGGAGCCACTCACCAATTTACAAATGGAATATGATTTTATGTTTGTGTTCTTTTTTTGCTTTGTTCACAAAAAATTTTTTTATCCTAAATAAGTGTTGAGGTAATTTAAAAATTAGAGATTTTTGGCATTAAGGAAGAGTTAAGAATTAGAAATGATATAATTTTTCTGTTATTCTCCTGCGTTTTATTCCTAATTGCAATTTCTTTTTATTTTTAATAAGTGTATAATATTTTAAATTTTTTTATTTTTATAATCATTTTAAAGGTGTCCATTCTCATATTCGCATAACAAATTATCTTAATCATTGAATTTTACATAAATGTTTTAAATCGATTATTTATATTTTTTAGAAAATCATATTCAGCTAGTTTTACTCTTTTAGTTTAAATCTTGATATTGACATGTTTAATTTACTTTCCATTATACTTTAAAATTTTTTTTTTTTTATTATTATTAAAAGTAATCTAATTTATATAAAGTTATAATTATATTTATTTATTATGTTTGTTTATTTTTTGCATTAAATATAATTCATAGTTATTAAATATAAATTTCGTTTTCATAAAGATTTTATGTAAATTAAACACATATTAGTGAGGGAAAAAGTTCCTTCTCTTTGAGTGTGAACCCTGATTTTATATTCTTTATGGCATCAAAAAGAATTAAAGAAAAAATAAATAAAGAAAGGAAATTTTTGTATATTTTTTGCTTCTTAAATAAAAAAGAATGTTTCAATAGAAAATATAAATGGTCAAAACAATTTGATAATTTCAAAGAAGGACTGATGATTGAAGAATTTGGTAAAGAAATCTGGTAAAAAAAGTTTCTCATTTTTCTTTTATTACTCCCTTTATTATGACATTTGCTGTGTGTGAAAACTATCTGGTTTGCTTTTTTAATTATGTAGAAGTCCAATCATTTTGAAGTTTTCTTTTTACAAAAACTAAGTGATTTTATAAAAATAGTATTGTATATTACTAGTGATAGTGGTTTTACATAAATTTTGCGAAAAATGAGTGTTTTTATTTTTGGCTATATTTTCAGTATTGTATACAGCATATTTAAATTGAATTTTAGTGTTATTTTTGAAGAGCTTCCTCCACATCATTGCCTCACAATCATGGTCAATAGCACCATTACTTCATGTAATATCTGCTTTAACCAAATTGCATAGTATTCCTGCTTGGACCATTAAAGATATACCAAACATTAGGTACATATATTTTTATTTCTATAAAATAAAAGTGAATTTTTATTATTTTAAATTAAAAGGTTTTTTAAAAAAATATTTATTTTGCTCATTTTTTTACAACAAAACATTTTATAATATACTTTGTTTCCATTTTTCTCAAAAGCAAGTGTATTTTGTGTTTCTTCACCTAAATAAGGACTGATTTTAGTTCTACATATATTTTCATAATAATTTTACTTTCAAATAGTTGTTTAGTTTTGCAGTACACATTTTTTGTTCCAAATGTGACAAATGCTTAGTAATATGAATTATTTTGTGAGAATGCAGGAATTTCAATGCACAAATTTTTTAATTAGATTTAGGCTTATTTTTTAACTATTATTTTCTATTGTGAATACTCCCATGCATTTGAGACTATATGTTCTAAAAATTTGTAACACATTTTAGATGCTTAAATCTATAAATATAGTGATTTACTTAATAGTTTGTCAAATTATATAAATTCTGTTGGCCCACATATATGACATTGTGTGTTGATCTCAGTATATAACAAAAATTTGACAAATGCTTAGTAATAAATATAGTTGAATATATTGTATTGTTTACCCAAGTATGCTCTTGTGTTTGTAGTTCTAAATAAAATGGCACTTTCAAAAAAGATGCATGAAGTGTAATAGCATATTGCTGCTTTTCCGAAAAATTTATTGGTATTTTTGTTTCTGTTATCTGTTGTAACCCATTATTCTGGTTACTGGTATTTACCTTGACATGGAAATTACATTGAAATTTTTTATATAGTTTTTTGTTATAAGTGCAGTATTTTAAATACATTCTCAATTAAAAAGTTATTTAAGATTATTTCATATTTCTATAACTATAAACTTGGGAATCTGCATACCTGCAAACTTTTAATCCCTTCCATTATCATTTTCCCCAGTGGTATTAAAATGAAATTAAAACTTCAATTTTAAGCAAACAAATACGTTGCATTTGAAAAAACTTAAGTTGACAACNAAAGGCGCCTCTATCTCACGGTATATCACTTAAATATCAATTAAAATGTTGTTTAAGATTATTTCATATTTCTATAACTGTAAACTTGGGAATCTGGGAAACAATGGGAATGTCAGGTCACAGATGTGACTAATCACCTATGTGCAAGTTTTGACCAATAAATGTAATATTTTGTTCTAAATTTACTGTGGTTTTGATTTATATTTTATGATTCATTAAGGTTTATGACTCATTTAAATTAATTTAAAAAACTTTAATTTTTATTAGAGCAGAAATAAATGACCCATATATTTAACATTTTCTTCACATTTTTTTTAAAACTTTTTTTTATAATAACTTTTTTTATCCTGTATCAGAACCTTTTCAAGTATGTGTGACAGCATGTTATATACTGCTTTGCTAAATATTATAGCTATGTGTTAAGAAGCTATAATGTTGGATAAATTATAAACTATAGTGTCATAGTTCAAAACTATGTTTCTTATTTGACTTTTCAAATTTAAATTCATTTTATTAGCTATAAGTCTCTGACATTTTTTGTAGTTGTCCTGATGTTCTTAATTTTCCTGATGTAAAATACTTTGTCTTTATTTTTCCTAATATTTTTGTCCTGATATTTCTTATTTTTGAATGTGTCCAACATAATAAATTTTTTACGTTAATGAATTTTCAGCAAATACTGTGACTAATCTTATAGAGAAGTGTCTTGCTGTTTCACAATTATTGATTTGTCTCTTTCTTTTGATTTTTATATTGATCAATTCCTATGACCAATGCAGCGATCATATTGCAGAATTTTTAGGCGATGAATTGAGGGATCATCATTTAAAATTTATGTACAAAAATTTTTAAGTTTATTCACTGTTTTTTTTATTCCAAGATTATTGAAACTCTACTTTAAAGTTATTTGATTAAGAAAAACTTGAACTCAATTATAAATTTTAATTGAAGAATATTACTACTAGTTAATGATATGATGAATGAGATATAATATAATGTATGAGAGAATATTACTACTAGCTAATGATATGATGAATGAGATATAATATAATGTATGAGAGAATATTACTACTAGCCAATTTTTTTAATGCAACTGTACTAGAAACATTTTCCATGCTGAAGTATATATTGATAAAATTATACATGCAACTGTTACAACTTTCTGCTCTAAACAACATAATTGCAAAATTAAATTGAACGAAATATTATTTCTTTGCAATTAAGTTTGCTTTCTTTATACTCAAGTAATGAAAACGATGTGTTTTATAGTTTGTCTTTTTTAAAAATAGTCACACATTTATACCATTCCAAAAAATGTCCCCCCCCCCTTTTTTTTAATGACATTTTGATTTTTTATGCTGATAACGTTTTTATTTTTTTAAGCAGTATAGCCATTTGTAAAAAAGATTAGATGTCTTGTGAATACTTTATATTGACACAAATGAGTTGTAGGATAGAAGAAATATTAAATAACAATATTTTAAAATTTTCCCTAGTTATTAATGTTTAGAGTATGTAGAAGTTGACTTTATAAATTTATGATTCAAGTATGTATTTATTGTAAGTAAAACTTTTCAAAATACTATACTTATGACACATTTTCTTCTGTTTGCAACTTATAAAATATGATTTGGTGTAGAGCAGTTGCAATTGATTATTTCTATACTTTTCAGAAAAATTGTTTCTGATTGCCAAAGAAGTCAAGAGCCTACATTTCGATCTGTTTTGGAGAATATGATTTTCAAGTGCTGTTGTTTATTTTTAGACTGGGTAAATTAATAAAAAAATCATTGAGTTTAAAAAGTATTTAATTTGTTATGAGATTTGTATGCGTAATTGAACAATTTTAACATTATCTTACATTTTTTATTTAATAGTTCATGTTGTACAAAAAAGGATACTTTTTTAAAAGTTAGTGAGTAAATTTATGGTTTATTTTTAAAATAGTATTATGTATGATTGTATTAGTCGTAGTATAAAATGGCTTATTTTCAAGTTAATTTGTTATAATTTTAAAAAATATCCTGTCTTTCTAAATTTAAAAAAAAATATTAATTTTCGTTTATAACATTAAACTTAAGTGGTTGGGCAGCTCCGAGGAGCAAGGCTCATCGGCCAGAAGTCTATTGTACCCAAACCTTGGATCATGTCTAACAGAAAAGCTTTATAGCTGAAACAAAGTTCAGCAAACATCTAATAGGAAAGTTCTGTTGTTCCCTGTCCTGTAATGCTTTCTTAGAGTTGTGATATTATTTATAATTATAATTTACATTTTTATTAAATTTACATTTTTTTGAATTTTTTCAGTTCTGGAATTTATGTAAATTTACCTGGGAAAGTCAGGAGAAAATGTCTCCTTTTTGAGTATGAACCCTGGTTTCATCAATTGTAGAGGTTTCTTGTGGTTCCTGCCCTACCCGTATCATAATCTGATATGCATAATATACATCGCTATTTGCGAAAAATTTGTCCCCATTACAGAAACTTCTTTAATATTACTCGTTTTTATGCAATTTAATTACAATATACTGAATTCTAGAGTAGGTTCGAAAAATATAAACGTGCAATGAAAAAACAAATGTATAATAACAAAACAGGTAATGTATATATAAATAAATGGTCGAAATTTCTATATTCTAACCTTCAGAGTCAATTTTAGAAATATTGCATACAATAACAGAAAATTTGTTAGTCAATAACCAGTTTTATATCTTTAAAAAAAAATTTAAACTTAAAGATAAATTCCATAGTATGTATAATAATCAATATAGAATTTTTTAAAAATTAAGAAATCTTTCCAAAGAAAAAAATTGGTGTTTTTTTTAACAAATCTTTAAAAATTAGTTGCTGTTGCAGCAAAAAGGTTTAAACTTGTTGCAGGAGTCAATAAATTATTTACAGAAAGTTTTTTAATTCTGATTTTGTATTTGCAGAAAGTTTTTAATTAGGTCTGGTCATAGCTACTTGTTTCTCAGATATAATTATCCGTTGAGGAACCAAAGACATCCACATCAACTTCAGTAGCATTTCTTGTAATTTCTGTTATCGCTCATTTTTGATGTGTTTGTGGGATTACCCCAGCTCACAACCTGGGCTTAGGATCAGTTTAGAAATGGACAAAACCTTACCTTTGGCGGAGTTAATTAGTAACTGTCGTGATATTTAAATTGGACTTAAAAATACTCTTACAAGGGAGAAATTTGTGGTTTTGAGACAAAATATTGTTAATTATCCTTCTGCAGGAAAAGTTAACAAATTACTCACAGATACTGAGATAAGTTCAATAAAATTCTTTAATTTGTCCTCACTGTTTTTACCCCTTCAAATTTTGTTTCATTTCCCCTGCAGTTGGTGAATTCTTCTCCCAAACACAGTAATTCTCCTAAAATAAGATCTGTAAACAAAACTGGCAAATAACAAATAAGACTAAATCGTAAAAAAATAATTCATATAAAGGTTAAGGGGTAAACTTGAAAAAAAATCCTTTGACTCCCAACAATGGGTGTAGATAGAGGATGCCGAGCCGAGTGTAGGTTAGTCCACAGTCATAATTTTGTTGCCAGAGGAAAGGAGTGGCCTACTATTGACAATATTAAGTCAGTAAGGATGAGAATAGAGATAATTGTGCATCGGCGTTCACCTGAGAAGCAATAACTGCTTGATAGCAATGACTGTTTGATACATGGGAAAACCAGGCAGATTAAAGATTGTTCTACTTCACAGCTTTTCTCCTGATCTTTCTTTTAGCCCTGAACTGCATCAAAACTGTTCTAGAAATTAATATGACTGTTGCATGCAGCTCAGTGAACTGGCTTTAACTCTTATCCCTGCAGTTAAAGATTCTAAGGGATTTCTTCCAAAAAAATATCTAGATTTGACTTTTTTGCTTGTGATGAGCCCATGATGTTCCCTATTAACCCTATAGAAATTTGAAAAATTTTGTTGTACCACTTTGACTTTTAACAATCAATATCCCCAACACATGCACAGAAGTTTCGCTTGATGCAGAAATCAAAACTCACTTCCCTTCTGAGAGCATAATACCAAAACAATGAAGAGATTAATATTAAAAAGATTAATATAATTAGTATCAAAAGTATTAGTTAGAAAGTATTAGTACTAGTCATGAAGAATATAAACAAAAATAATTCAAGTTTTTTTTTTTTTCAATATAGAGTTCTTTTAATCTGGAAGATTTGGCAGATTTGTTGGTGATTTTTAAAAATGTCAACCATCTTCAAAATACTGATACTTGGATAGATATGACATTCAAGTTTAAAGAAAATTTCATGAAGCATTCGAACAACTATAGTGGAGCAATAGAATTTTGCAATGTAAACATCAAAAGAATCCTAGATTCCAATTGTTCAAGTAAAGTGTTGTTTTTTCTTAATGGTTCTTAAATAATTTGTGATCTATTAATCATATTTTAAATTTCAGTTTTCTTCAAAATTTCAGTAAATTGATTGAGTTTTTATATCTTTCTTTTAAAATTTGGTTTCTTAGTTACTTGTACTTAAAATGTTTTCTTTTTAACAATTATTATAAGATATAATTGCCAGATGTAAAAATTCAAAAATTTCATTGTTCTAACAAGTCAGAAATCTGAACACAAATAGAAATATCTCAGAGTCGAATGTAAAATTTTAATTATAGGATTCTTCTTAAAACTTTACAAAAAAGAAATGTATTCTCGTTTCTGTATTGTAAAAATTGACTACAACTATAGTCTTAAAATATTAATAAAATTTGTAAATCATTATGACTGTCCACTCTTTTACAAAACTTATTTTTCATCTGTTTTCAAGTAGTTTGCCTAATCTTTAGCCCCATAGCTGAATTTATGGAGGGAATCTGTAGCACTATCTTCTTAAATCCAAATTTATCTGCAAGCTCAACACAGTCAGAGATATATACAGTAGAGTCCCGATTATCCGATTTAATGTGGACCACGGGACCACTCGGATAACCAAAAAACTCGGTTAAAGGAGAGTATAAAAAGGGAAGGAAAAGAGTAGGTATAAATGTAATATATTTAATAAATATAAAATTTATACGAGTACACTGCATACAATTCATATTATAACTAAAAAGCTTAGTTAAAAACACTTAAAGAGCACACTTTACGAGAATTAAAGAGTTTTTACTTAAAAAAGTCTTGAATTGTTTTTTGTTTTACATTACTTTGGCGCTTTTCTTCAGCAATGTTTAGCCATTTTTTTAAGGGATAACAAGAAGGCTGGTGTCGCTTATTCTTGTTGTTCTATATATTCAATAGCACTTTTGATATCTTTTAATCCATCTGTATGAAAGATATTTAATGTTAATTTTCATCATCACTCTCTTCATCATCTTCGCTAGATTGATTTTCATTATCGGCAATATTAACAATAAATTCTTTATATCAAGTTGTTGGATTTCGTTTTCCTGAGTGTTTGGCAAGTAAAATTCAGAATTTTTGGCGGTAGTCTTAAAGGTAAAAAATAAACTAGAACGAAAAAAAAATCCTTGAAATATTTGTTAGCTCGGTTAAAGCGGAAACTCTGATATTCAGGACTCTACTGTACTTACGAAATTCAGCATAATCTAACATACATGTAGCAAAATTTGTAATGATAAATCCTAAAAAATTTTACATAAAAATTTTGTTTCAATTAAAGTTGAATTTTACATAATGAAAAAATAAATAATCCATATCTAATTATTTAAGAAATAATTCCATATAATATATAATTAAGTTATCAAGTAACACGAATTTTTTTAACGTTTCGTTCAAAAAATTTGTAGAGTTTTCTCAATTCAGCTTTTTAATTTTTATTAGAAACAAGTTTTAAAACGTCTTATCGACGAGTCTCAGGAAATTCCCCATTACGTTTGTTTACTTATTAAAAATAAAATTAAGATGGAAACTAATCAGTAGCACGCAATGCTATATCCGGAAGGTTTCTGCTACTGCGACCTTTAGTAATTCTAATGTTAAATACTAATATTAGTCCTATATTTGTATTATTTTGAACACAAAATAAATCAATGTTTTATATTTCTTTCAAAGTAAGTACTAAGATAGAAATGATTATTTACTGTAAATATACATTAATTTATATAATATGCAACTGATATATTTTCCTTCTTTTTTAAGGTTCAGTTGATTTCCTGCTGATAGAAAAAATCTGTAATATTTTCATACTGCTAAATGATGCATCAATTATTTCTTCAAATGAGAACTGTAATGTACCAAATGTGTCGTGGAAGGTCATATTAAATCCTGTTATTGAGGTATTGCAGAATGTAACTAAACGATCGTACATGCCAATTACCATGTTGCTTTCATCACTGCTACTTATAATTCATCTTCTTAAAAAGGGAAAAAATTGTAACAAATATCACGTTTTAATGTCCCCTCTCATGAAGTGCCTTCAAGATTGTCCAGAGACAATGGAGTTTATTTTTCAAGTGATATTTTCAGAGATAAAAAGTGACAACTACATTTTAAAGATCCGAATTATCTTCATCTTTTTAGACACTTCTGTACACGAACCTAATCTCAAAGAATTAGTGTTTATGATGGTACCAAAAATAATGGAAAGGTGTGCAATTGTTGCAAAAGATGAAAAATTAAAACCAACTCTTTTGATACCTTTATGGATTATAGCAAATAAAATGTATTTCCTTTCGCAAGGGAATACTTGCTGTTCGTTTCCAGGAAAATCAGATGATTTAAAATCCCTCAACTTTTCTGTTATCTCTCAAGCTGTTCACAATAACCTTTTATGTGATTCTCTAACTAGGAACTCTGGCACTAAAAAACTAGACAATGAGGAAAATCTAAAGTTTGTGGAAAATTCAATTTGTCAGTTTTGGAACACATGTTCAGATATTTTGCAATATTCTTTTTGTGATAACCTTGCCAATTTACTCTTACCACTGATTGAAAAAATTCACCTAGCTTTTGATAACGGTCCCAAAGTGGCAATACCTTGTGCCATTGAATGCCTACAGTTTATTATCCCCAAACTTAGAATAGAAGATACAAAAATAATGCACGATGCCTTAATAGGGTCATTAAAGGTGTGCTTGGAGCTTCGTGGGAGTGAAGCTTTCAGACCTGCTGTGTGTTCCCTTATTAAAACGGTTTTTCAAAAGAAAATGTTTGAAGACCAGTATTTTGACATCCTTTATGAGTTTATTGACCATTTTGGAACATTATCTGAAAATACATTTGGTATATTTTATTATGTTATTAGTCATTTTTGCAGCACTTTTACTATTCCTTGCTTAATTGAATCTAAATTTAATTATGTGCAACTGTTTGTGCAAGCTTTAACATATGGTCCAACACATGAAAAAGGACAAAAAATAATCGAAGATACCCTAGTTTATATTACAGAAAACAGTTCTTTGCTACCTATTAATAAAGAACCAGTTTGTACCAAACCATCATATTTTGTTCGAGTTGCGATCATTAATTATGTGTTGCGAAATATTAAAAATGTTGAGAAGTCTAGAGATGATTTTATATTTAAGTTGATCAGTGGTCTTTTAGATGCCGATAATGAACATTACAATGTTCGAACTTCGCGTTTCTCCAACTCATTAAGCCACCGTATGAGAAACAGAATTTGGCAATCCATATGCTTACTGCAACCTTTACTGACGAGTGTAGATTTTAATGAACAAATTTTGGACCAAATTTTCGTTGCCCTAGAAAATAAAACCCATCAACCTTCAATTCGTTATCAGCTGGAATGGATTATATTTAATATTCTTAAAACTGAAAATATGCTGATAGCTAAATACTTATCTTTTTTATATAAGTTACCAGAGAAAAGGCCTAGTTGTATTATTTCCATTGTTACAGTATTGTATCTTTTAGTAGCCCATCAAGTTCTAATGACAGAACAGGAAATAATGCAGTGCTTTCCCTCAATTATCATCCAAAGTATGGGACAGAATTTCACTGTTAGACTTTATGCTCAAATGACTTTGATAAAACTATTCCACATAAGTAAGGAAAGAAATTTTATAAACATTTTAAATAAGTATGAATTTGTTTTGAATTTGTCTGAAATGCATGAAATTCAAGCAGAGCAAGGAAATTTTTCTAGAAATATTAAGAAACTCTCTGAAGATTTCTATTTTACTGTGTTTAGCCCAATATGTCATTTTAGTTTAGAAACTTTATTCTTTGATTTGCCTCGGTTAGTTAATCTTCCTCCTGATGAATGGATTAAGCCATCGTTATTTGATGAAGAATGCAACAAAGCTGTTAGAGTGTTCAATGATAATAGCATAACAAAGGGTGGTCTCCAAATCCAATGGTCATTTAAACCTCTGGAAGAAAAGACCGCAGAAGAGAATGAGTCTTTCGACTATAACTTTCAGAAAAAGATTTGTCCTTTAAAAGATTTTTTAAGTTTTGATGGTGATCAAATGTCAGAACTTTTTATCAAAAAACAAAATTTAATGAGACATGGTTTGGTAGTTGTTGCCTCTCTCTGTGATCGTATACCAAATCTAGGGGGCCTTTGTCGCACATGCGAAATATTTGGCATCAAAGAGTTTGTTATTGGAAGTTTGAAGTATGTTGAAGATAAACAATTCCAGACACTTGCTGTCTCATCAGATAAATGGATCCCAATTAAAGAGGTCAAACCGTATCATCTCAAAGATTATTTAGTTTCAATGAAAGAACAAGATTATGTTTTGATAGGAGCTGAACAAACAGAGAACAGTTGTTATCTTCAAAATTTTAAATTTCCAGAAAAATCCGTTTTATTGTTGGGTCATGAAAAAGAAGGTTTGCCAGTTGATTTAATTCAATTGCTAGATTATTGTGTTGAAATACCTCAACAGGGAGTTGTTAGATCACTAAATGTTCATGTTAGTGGAGCTATACTCATTTGGGAATATTCACGACAGCATTTAACTAAAATATCTTAACGTTTTCTTTCATACTTTCTTATATACTTCTGTTATACAAGTAATGTCAGGGTCATATTTATTCTCGCTGTTGTATAAAAATTTTGTATATTTTGAAAATATTTTCAATTAAATTTATATGAATAAAAATGGAATAACTTATTTGAAGTTTTAAAATCTTTGCTGCTAAATGAAACATTTTTTTTTTATGTAATGGAAGACAAATATTGTAGAAGATCTATATAACACATTACATTACTATAAATCATAATTCTCCATAAATCACATTAACTTTTGCAGCTGTGAAAAATGAAAATTATAACTAATCAAGAACAACTAACTTTATGTATACATTATTTAATAGTTCAAATAGTATGCATTTTCAAAAGCTAAACAAACAAAAAAAGGGATAAACTTTATTTAGTTCTAATGCTCTAAAAAATTTCGATTTTTGTTTTTGTTTTGTTAGTAATAAATATTTAATTGCCCATTTTATATTTTTTAATTTGTAACTAAATATTATATTGAAGCATTTTATAAATAATCTGTTCCAGACTAATAATTCTGAAGGTAAGTTTTAAAAGGTTCAGAAGGTAAGTTTTAAAAGTAAGTTGTAAGTTATTTGGATATGAGAAATTATATAGATATGAGAAATTATCTATGTAACAAAATTCTTATGAAATACAAAGCTTCACCTTTCAAGATGGTCGTTACAAAGAATTTCTGTATTTGTATTTCATTAATTATTTTCCATCTATTAAATTCTTGCAGAATTAAAATGACTTTCTTCTTAATATTAGAAATAAACCTATATTTTTGGAAAACAATTCAGCAAAATTTCAAACCATTTGCAAACCACACTATATATATATATATATATATATATTGTTAAGAAAGGAAAAAGTTTTTTTTAAAAAAAGTATCAGTTTTGTTTTATTTTTAAATAAATTCAAATAACTGTAACTGTATTTAAAGTAAATTTGTATACACTAAAAAATATTCTTCCATGTCAAAAAAACTCCACCCTGACCTATTTTATCCACCTGAAGTATGTTTCTTCCCAAACCTACCTTAGAGGAAACAGCAAAAGCGTTTTCTCTTAACCACTCTTTTATATCATTGTATATCGCCATTTATTCATATTTAAAAAAAAAATAAAGAAAAAATGCTTTCGGCTAAGCTAACAAACTGCACACAGAGCAATAAAATCATTACATGTACAGCTTTTGCGAAGTAGTGTTAAGGTTTTGCCACATATAATGCAAAAGCTGTATTTAAAGGCATACATTAATTTTCACGAATGCTCTGGGAAGCTTGATTTACGTTTGCGTTCGAGGGGAAACTGTAACGTAATACCAAAGTTTCCTGTTATTCCTCCAATTTTCACTTAAAATATCAATGACATTAACTTAGAGCATTGCTTCCCAAGTCCGTAGAGTCGCGTAAAACTGCGAGAAGTTGAATTCCTGTAAGTGGACCAATTGGCGAAATAAATATACCTTCTAAAAATGAAATCAGACGTCTAATGTTTGTTGATAAAGTTTGTTTATATGTTAACATTTACATAAATTCATCATCTAGAATATTTTCGAATAAACAACATTAATTAGATTATCACATCTCAAACAAGGCTGCAAACATATTAATTTATGTTCTTGACAAAAACCCAAACAGAGCTATAGCCGCACCAGTAAATGATCAAATTAAAAAAAATGTCCTGTTCATGTCTTTAAGCCACTAAATGCTGTTTCATTGAAACGCTCAATTTTGAAGAAAGGCAAAACANTAATGAAAATAAAGAATATTGAGAGTAATGAAAATAAAGAAAAAATGCTTTCGGATAGGCGAACAATCGGCACACAGAGCAATAAAATCATTACATGTGCAGCTTCTGAGAAATAGTGTTAAGGTTTTGCCACATATAATGCAAAAGCTGTATTTAAAGGCATACATTATTTTTGTACATTAATTTTCACGAATGCTCTGTGAAGCTTGATTTACGTTTGCACTCGAGGGGAAACAGTAATGCAATACGAAAATTCCCTATTATTCCTCCAATTTAAAATATCAATGTCATGAATTTAGAACATTGCTACTGAAGTCCTTAGAGTCACGTAAAACTGCGAGAAGTTGAGTTCATGTAAGTGGACCAATTGGCAAAATAAATATACCTTCTAAAAACAAAATCAGACGTCTAATGTTTGTTGATTAAGTTTGTTTATATGTTAACATTTACATAAATTCATCATCTAGAATATTTTCGAATAAACAACATTAATTAAATTATCACATCTCAAAGAAGGCTGCAAACATATTAATTTATGTTCTTGACAAAAACCAAAACAGAGCTATAACCGCACCAGTAAATGATTACAGATAAAAAAAATTTCCTGTTCATGTCTTTAAGCCACTAAATGCTGTTTCATTGAAACGCTCAATTTTGAACAAAGGCAAAACAGGTATGAAATTCTCACTTGCATCTGTTCTTTCTAATTCCTTGAGCTTCGATAATAGTGTGCCAATGCTGCTTTCTTCCGACTTCATCCACTCATGGAAAATGCAGGCTGTAGGACTAAATGCAGGATTGTCACCCGGATCAATTTTTGGCATTTTGTGTACCATCCCCAAGAGAACTCCCAGCATACACCAGTCTCGACCCATAGAATCCTGAGGATCCAGAACTGCACAAAGGCACTGTATGCATGCTATTGGTAAATATGAGGCATGCAAATCGAGTGCTAGAGTAACAATATTTTGATCAATGTTGAAATCTGGCGACTTTTCTCGGTCTTTGCGAAGAAAAGTGTCATGCAGAGCAGAGTTTGAAGTGCTATAGTGCAGGCTGTTGCTAGTCTGTGGCAGGGACCCTCTTCTTTGGCATGCTTTAGAACAAAGTGATTGATTTTGAAACGATGAGCTAAATGTTTTGCTTCGAGGAATGAGTAACTTATCAGATGCTGTTGGAATGGAGTGCTTGATCGATTGAAGTACTTTTGGCTCGTTGAAAAATAAAATGGACAAAAGAGTTTCTCTTTCTCCAGTTACTTTGTTTGTAACCGTTCCATATATACCATCTTTTATCAAAGTATTCATGAGTAAATTTGGGGGATAAGCAAAAGTGTATTTTGAATGATCTTGCAATTGAGAACTGCTGAGGGCGTGCCTTTCAAGTAAAATGCCTGGACAAACGTCTGCAAATACTTGAGTGATTAAAGTGATCAACTCCTCTTGTAAATAGAAACTGGAATAAAGAAAATTGCTGTGAATTTCTTTTCGGCATGAAAGCAAATAAAATGAAGAATTGTGAAGCGAGCATAAAAAAAAGTTTCACTCTTAATTAAATTTTGATCTAGGGATCGGATTTTCACATTATGAAATGAAAAATAGTTAACGTTGGGATCGGTGGAATCATTTCATATTTATGACACCGTGGGCCATGAAGGGAGAGTGGTGTGATCACAATAGTTACGGAGTAAAAGGGGTCCTTAAGGGGCCACTTATTAATTGATTATCCCTGTAAAATAAGTTTAGAACAATGTATTTTCTCTGCATAAACATGCAACCGCATTCAACTCTAAAAATATGGGTGGTAGCTGCTATGAAAAAAAATATGGCCCAAGCTTTTGTAGTATTGGTAGTTTGTAAACTTTAATGTCAAATTTTACATTTTAGGCTTTTCGTGATATCTAAAATTAGAAGGCAGATTATAAAATCCTTGAACCCAATTAGAAAACTAGTTTAATCGAAAAAAATTACAACATAATTTATGAAAAATCATGCTAAAAGTAAACTTTAAGAATTATTTAATCATTTAAAATTTTTCAGCCAATATTTTGAAGTTTGTCCTTAAAAAACTAGTACAATTTTTGAGAAGATATAAAAATTTGCATACATAAAAATTCAAATAATGCTTTAGGTGAAAGAAGCATAAAGAAAATTTCTCTCTAGGGTAATCACATTAAATGTGACATTAAAATATCTATATCAATTTATTTATCCGAAGACACCGAAACTGTAATCTCCTTTCAGTTTATTCTATCAAACTAGTTTTAATTATATTGCACAGTTTTTTGTGGTTCTAACCTTTTATTAATTGGTTGAACATTTAGTTACATAACATTTTTGTTTTCTTCACTTGTTATCGTTTCACGATAATAAGATTTTAACGATTGCATATATTATAAGGATTCTAAAAATATGTACTAAGTTTGTTGTTAGATAACACCTTAAAAATATTATTCTTTTTCATCATTGTTCTTTAATTTTTTACAAAAAAAAAAGAAAAAAATATTGTAAATATCAAAATCATAATAAGTATAGCAGTACATATATAATTTTTAATTGTAGAAAATCTAAAACAATTATGATTTTTTTTAACGTTCTGCAAAATAGCCTGTTTATCAATTTCAACAAAATCACTACCAGTGATTACCACAATTAAAATTAATAAAAACCTCAAATTTTCAGGTAACTACTAAGTTTTTCCAATTATGCTTGCCTAAAGATTTACGTCTTAAACCACTTTTTTAAATATTTAGATGAGGAAAAAATAAATTAAAAAAATATAAATTTTGTCTAAATTTTCAATTGTTAAATTATTAAAATTATCTAAATTTTCTATTGTTAATTCTAAATTCTGTTTCAAAAATCTATGGCAAGTATTAAACAAAAGGAGAAATTGACGAAAAGAGTAAGAATTTCTCTCTCTTCTTAATTTTTTTTTTTCAAAGTTAGATTTAGCATATTTTGCCTTTGGGTTTTGATTGAAATTCCAAGATTTTCATTATTTCTGTCTAAAGATTTCAGTACATTGCATATAGCAGCTTTTGACATCTGGTGCAAAAATATAAAACGGCAAACTTTTAATCCTCGCAAACTTACAAAAAGATATCAACTTAGGCTCAGTGCAGCATGTCATTTTCTGCACTTTGTGCATTTAGCCCTTACATTCAGAGCTGGCTTATGCATGTCGCGGCCCCTAGGCAATGCTCGTCTCGCCCCCCCCCTACCGTCTTCTAACTTCCTAATATATTTTTTCGCTAACACAACACTTTATTCATAATTACGCTGTTTTTTACTACATAGGTATATTATCACATTATTCAATAAAAATATTGAATCAAACGANTAGAGTTGATACGATGGCATAATCCCAGTACTGCTTGTATGTATGAAAGACTTGTTTCACCTGGTAGTTTAGCTCTGGTTTTCAATTCTTCTTCTACACGATGTACCTTTCAGGCTAGTTTGAAATACTTCTCACAATGTTAAACTGCCTTCATTATTTTCAAACCACTGTTTGGCTGTTCCAGTTAGAAAAAAGTACGCATTTGCAAGGCATGTTCCGTCGTCCCAATTGTTATATTTAGCGACACGATCATATTCTTTCAAACCAAGCTCCAGGATCTTGGTTGGATTCTCCAGAGAAAGAAGATGGATTACGAATGTGTTGAATAATGGGAGTAGTGACAGGTGTTTCGGTCATTTTTGGATATTCGGGCTCCAAACCTCTTAAACGGCGACTCCTTCTTAAATCACCGGCCAGATCTGCTTCGAGCACCCGGCGCCTCCACCAAATGTCACGTAGAATAACTAGGACTTAGTCTACAAAGTTGGACAGCTTTATTCAACACCTACAAAGTACAGTGAACAAAGTAACTGGGCCTCGGCTAGAGACATCCAGTCTTTTATAGGAATAATAACAGGAAGTGACAGGAACAGGAAATGATATGCTAGAACATTCTAGAAACTTCTAGAAGAAACATAAATAAAAGCTTATTTTAGAGTTTTATAATTTTCTTTCAGTTCTGCGGATCGAACCCTGAATCTCAGTCTTTCCAGGACGACGACTCCGACCTCTCGGCCACACTGACACGTCAATATTTGCTTGCGGCTTTTGAGCCGCAATGGCTCAGGGGATAGAGCATTCGCCTTCCGATGAGGCGAACCGGGTTCGAATCCCAGTCTATACGAATCCCGCTCACGGATCTCGACGACAAGGGAATTCTAACACATGATCCGTCTACCACAGAGAATATTTTATATCCACAATGTGGTTAGTGTGAGCTTTGAGCAGAACTCGTATCAACCAGCATATATCGCTAGGATTCGAACCTGGGTCACCTCATTGGGTAGGAGAGCGCCCCTGAGCTCTGATCATTCCTGATTATCAAAATTATACACAAGAGGTCAATTGTTACCATTCTGATTTCATTGTTCCTCTCACTCTGATTTCATAAGCTGTGCCATTGACCGTGACAAGACCTTCTATCTGACCGCAACAGAACTTGCTGCCTTGGCACCACTGGTAAAGATCGTTCTCTGTGTTCGCTTTCGACATTCTGCGTAAGTTTACCTTTAAAATATAATAGAAATTTAATTTAATCCAACCTGCAAAAATTTTCTATTATTCATTGATCTTAAAAATTCTTTTTCTTTCAAGTTGTTTAACTCATCTTTTCTAATTGTAAATAACAGTTTTAGAACGCTACCTTCACCTACCGATTTCTCTATCGAATTTACCAGCAACTTGATAAAATAATGCTTTTTCGCATGCAAACTCACAGAATCTATTATGGATAACTTAGGTTATTGTTACATCCGCATGGGTTTTCAAGATTTATTTTTATGCAACTTGCTAATTTTCGCAAATAGTCTCACAATTTTTTTTAAAGGGGCACTTTTCACTCGATTTTGAAAAAAAAAAAAATATTTTTATACAGTTGTAACAGGTTTAAAGTGTTTTTACTGTCAATATCCTGGGTAGTAATACTTCTCACGAATTTTTAAGATCCAGTACTACTACTAACGTGCAATTGAAGTGTACAGTGCTCAAAAGAAAAAAAAAAGAGAGTTAACGGGCCACACTCAATAACTTTTGCTCTAATTATCAGATCTTCATGTTCTATGACTTCATCTTAATGGTTCGAGGGATTTGACCTCAAATATGGTAAATAATTAGCATAGACGATGCTTTAAAATATCAAATCAAACACAAAAATGCCCTTTCTCTGAATGAATATACCTTTTTTCCAACTGAAGGATTCGTATTTTTGACCCTCAAAATATAGGGGGTAGACGATAGACGAAATCTAAGAAATGTGGTCCGGATTGCTTAGCCAAGAAAGCGGTTCAAAGTTAGTACTCCTTAGTGTTAACTTTTCGTGTTTCGTTATATCGTATCGTATCGTTATATCGTATATTATAACGTATTTCGTTAGATCTCGAGAACATTTTAAGCGAACTGAAAAATTATTGCACACAATTGTAAAATTCGTTTATCCAAAAATAGTTCCATGCAAAAGAAGAAAAAAAAATTTTTATTAATTATTTTTTATTTTTCTTAATAACCTTTGAACGTTTAAACATTTTTAAGTGCAAGATATACAATTTTTACACCATTTTAAAGAATTTAAAAGAAGTCGTATCTTTAAAATTCGAATTCCCAGGACCTATTCGACCGATTTCGCTCAAATTTTGTATTTTGTAAAATGTAAAATTACATTCATTAAAATGATGTAAAAAATTGCATACCTTATAATTCAAGTAATTTTTTAACTCTCTTTATATATTTAAAGAGCTGAATCATTTGAACGGCAAATTTGGCATAATTGCATGTCTTGTGGCTTGTCGACAAAAAGAAAACAAAGCGATATTGATAACAAGAAAGTGGAATGAGAAAGGAAGGGAAACCTCGCTAAGTATAATTACAATAATTCCGTTATGTCCTTTCCCTATTCTGCAAGATTTCGGAACTGTTAGTTATGACTCTCTTTAGATATCCGAAACTCAAGTATATCCAGTCACTTAATGTAGTGGGCAAGATTCTCGCTTGACCGAAACACTTTTCGTAAGAGAGGATGAATCCGTTGAAATAGTGAACTATAAAAATAAGTAAAAAGTGTTCTAATTATAACGTATGTGTATTACCTGTATTTTTGGGAAAATACAACCTAGGAGAGGTTTTTCTTTGCACATTAAACTTACTCCTCCATAGAAAGTGTATTGTGCAGGAGACCAGATGCCATCGAGCATTTCCATCATGTTAAAACAAGGAAACTCATATTCGACATCATCTTCAGTTTCACATTTTGTGCAAAGCTGAAGAGCTTCCAGTATCTAAGAAAATAAATTTTTGGCTTACATCTAATTCTAATCAATGATAGGTGCTCTAGAAATTTAAAAAAAAAAAGCATGTAAAATGATTTTAAAAAAAAATTATTTTGATTTTTGTCTCACCTAAAAAAAAAAAGAAAAAAAGAACAGCTTTCTTTGTTTTACCTTTTAGTGATGCCATATTGTTTTCTCCATTTAAATCTACTTTTGAAACATGTATTTACCATTTGTATTGTAGTTGGGTACTTCCAACTCGAGAAAAAGTTAAGTGATTATGCCTACCCACGTATGGTTTAAATCAGATTTAATTGGATGCCTTTAGCGACATCACGCCTGTGTATCGAACCTGACTGACATCTNTTTTCTGCGAGCCTAACTTCAAGCCACAAATAAACAAACGAAGTGTTTGATCGTTTAAATAGCTGCTCGCCAGATTTTATTGCATTATAAAGAAAAGTAATTGATATTCGATTTTTGATTAATAATTGATTTATGTGGATAGTGGCATTTATGTGGATAGTGGCATAGAATTTAGCATTGCGTCATGGTAAATGTTATTCCTACTAAGTGAAAGTAGTTGTGTTTTTTTTATATTATACCCAATTATCTTCTTAAGTTTGTGTTCATTAGTTTTTTTTTTTCTAATTTTATATTGAAATTTCATGTGGCATCAAATTTTTTTAATAGTATTCAGGTGTTATTGATATAGCCTTATTGATATTGATTAGAGTGAGCTTGTATTATCATCATATATTGGGATCCAGTTGAGATTTGAGTATTCTGACATTTATGGTAGTCGTAAAGTGGTCAAAGGTTCGATTGCCACTTCATTTACAGCAAAACAATATAATGTGATACAGAAAATTAAAATTTAAAAAACTTCGTTTTCCCAAGCTGATGAAAAAGAAGAAAATAATTTTAATTTTGTCATACGAAATCCTCACAAAGACGAGTAGAGAATTAAATGTTACATCTTTTTTCGGCCAGCTAAAAAAATAAATCAGTTCCTCTTTTAAGTTTATTTGAAAAACAATTTTTAGAATTTATTTTATTCATTTATTTGTATTTTTTCGTCTGCTAGTTGATGTTGGAAAGTAAACTATAAATGCTATTCCATAATAAATTTTGATTTCTTCTTTCAAAGAACAATTTTTTTTTTTTACTTGTATTGTCATCAATGGAAGAAAAAAACCGAGTTTGTCAATAAGTGGATAGAATTCAGATTGACTGTAAATTCCTTTTTGAGGTAGAAGGTCGATGAATTCTACTTGTAGCAGTCAGAAAATGACAGAAGCTTATTTTGTAATCAGATACAGAGCTCCAGACGAAATTTGAATAATCTAGCTAGTCGAAATTTCGATTGACGATACCCTTTATTTAGAAATAAAATTATCATAAATTCCATTTGTGAAGACAAGAAACGATTGAAAATTGCATTTTCATCAGATACAAAGCACTAATAAAGATTTGAGTGCTCTAGCTAGTCGGATGATGGTCAACTCTGCAATTGCCATATTCCACTTCATATATGCAAAAGTAAATACAAACACATTAAATACCTTGTATGACAATTTTTTTAAAAATTTTTCATCACTATTTGTTATTAACTAGTATGTGAGCTGCTAAGTAAGTCAATTTCAGTTAAGTTGGGGAAAAAGTTACCCCTTTCTCAGAAATTCGCGTAACGATTTGATGACATACATATACCTAAATTTAAAAGGAAAAAAAAAAACTTAAGCATTTATTCAAAAAGAACTTTCTAATAATTTATATATCTTCAAATTAATCCATTTGACGTTGCGTTTGAGCAACACTTTGTAGTGATGTAAAAAGTTATGAAAAAAGTGGTAGGGAATTCTCCCTTACATTGAGTTAATAATTTTCAATGTAACTGTAACTTTAGTTTCAAACGAATATTACGCTTCCTTAGTTTCAGATCAAAATATAACTACTTTAATTATAGCATATGTTGGTAAATAAAAATGTCTTTATTTCATATTATTAATAATTAGATTCATATTATATTTTATTTATATTTTATTAAATTCATATTACTTTATTTCATAATATTACTATCATTAATTAAATATTGTTATATTTTTAGGTAATTTTAAAAGAAATAATTAAGTTATTAGCTTTCATTTTTGTTGAAAAGAAGAAACACAGGAAAAGATTGATGGTGAAGAAACTTCTTTCAATTTTAGTTTTAATGAGTAATTTTTGATAAAACTAAAATTGACTTAGAACGAGCGACGGTCGAATTTTGAAAGTAAGGTACATTTGTTAAGATTTCATTTGTTTAAAAAATTATGAAGATGGAATGTTTCAAATGAAGTTTTTACATTAACCAGTATATCATTCCACTTCAGTTTCTTGAGATTAATATCATAAGTATGACGTTTTGTAAAAAAAAAAAATTGACCAAATGTTATATTTTTGGCATCGGCCGACCGGCCTGTGTAGGGGGCAGGGAACTCTCCTTGCATCAGATAGGTTCTGGGTTCGAATCCCGGGCAAGGCATGGATGTTTCTTTCACTCAATCTGTGTTCTATGTCCTTTCTCCTTTGTGTGTGAATGTGACCCGCCCTATAAAAGGGTTGTGGTAGTGTGACGTGGGCGACGCTGCTCCACCGCCGTGGCTTCGCCACAGGTGCCCACTGGGTAACGAAAAGAGAGTTAGCAGTTCTGTCACTTTCTGTGGCCAATGGACAATAGTTCCAAGCGCCTGCCATTAAAAAAAAATAATAATAATATTTTTGGCATCAGAAAGCAGTTAAAATTTTTTTGCAGCTTGAAATATTCCAGTAATTTTGAAAAGAAAGACACGATTGTTGCAAGGAAATATTTGAATTTTCTTGAAAAGTAAGCACAAAATTTGCAGTTTTCATCCATTTATAAAAAATTAATAGATTTGAACAATNTTTTTTTTTTTTTTTTTTTTTTTTTTTTTTTTTTTTTTTTTTTGAAAAGCAAAATACGCTTCAAAGTTCAAAAAACAAAGCACGACAAAAAGTCTCGAGACATTTCAAAGACAGAAAAAGAAGGAGAAAAATTGCTTTCAGAAAACTAAGAAAGATAAGAAAGAATGAAATTACACTGCTTTTTTTTCAGTTCAAGAACTTCATATTTACTCTATAATTATTACTGAAAAATATATGGCACATTATCAGAAATGGAGGGGGGCTTAAAAAAAACTATATAGTCTGATTTTTAATTCAAAGAATAGTTTATTCTTCTAAAGTTGCAGAAGTCTCACTTGTAAGAGTTTTAAACCATCCGCTTCGGGATACAATAGTTGAATGTCATCAGCAGAATAAATTCCTGTCACCCTGGCTTTTTCTAGACTCTCCTGTGACAACAAGTAGCCAATGATAGTGCTGCATAACCACGCGGGCTCTAAAATAACAACATCCTCTGTTTCACATGATATATACAACACCTAAGGGAAAAAACAGAACATGGCAAAATTTATTTTAAAACAATAATTCTGGAAAATAAATTCCAGTTGAAAATTTACAGCACTTTCATAGGAATATCGATTGATTGTAGAGTTTAATGGGCACAACATTCAAATTCTACTATACTGTATTGAGATATGTAGGAATAGTTATTTTTTAAGTAACATATTACTGCTTATTCCTGTCTTGTGATACTATATCCTTAAACCTATCATTTTTTTTTTATCTTTCTCAGATTCTCTTTTATTAAATCAGGTGTAATTGACATTTGTTGACTTTTTTCTCCTGTCACTAATTTCTAAAGAAAAAATCTAGAAGTGTTAGGAATAAATTTTGTTTGTGTTATGTTTTTTTTTTAAAAAAATGTTCTTGTTGAATCGTGTATGCATATACTTTTTTTTTAAATGTTGATCCAGTGTGTGTCGGGTCATATGTATGTCAAGATAAGTTTTTCAATTGAAATCCGTTAGTGTTTTAATTTTGTTTGTGGAAAATAAATTATGATCATAATAAGCAAAAAGTGCTTCTTCATTTTACTTTGATGTGTTTTTTTTTTATATTATAACCGTCGTTGTACAGCCGACCCAGTTTTATGGATTTACGACCACTAATGTTCAACTCCGTAGCCTTGTAATTTTGAACCCAATCCAGAAGACAAGGGAACTCCTGGATCGAGTATTGGGACAAATTTGCCTTCGTGAAGGACTTTTTGATAGAGCTAACCCGCATTTGCGTTACACGGAGAGGAAGACCACGAGAATCTCCCATGGTTAGCCTGACGGCAAGGGGACTCTAACCCATACTGAGGATATTTCATATCAGCAATGTGGTCGGTACAAGCCGGATGCGGAATTCGTTTCGACTGGGATTCGAACCCGGTCCGCCTCATTGGAAGGCGAACGCTCCATACCCTGAGCCATGGTGGCTCGCTTTGATGTATTTAATTTTATATCCGTCGTTGAACAGCCGACCCAATTTTTGGGTTTACCACTACTAATGTTCAACTCCGTAGCCTTGTAATTTGAACCAATCCAGAAGACAAGGAAACTCCGAGATCAGTACCCCCAGAGGTATTAATTTGTTATGGGAACATGGAGGACTTTGCGACTCGTCAGATTTAACGTGCACCAGTCACCATTTACTACACGGGGAGTCTTCGGCCGACGGGGATCGAACCCACGAACTCTTGGACATGGGCCCAGCGCCCTACCGACCAGACTATCCCAGCCTCACTTTTGTGTATTGCCATTTCTCATAAATAGCATAACATTTCAGTGAGTACATTTTGTTCTTTTTTTCCCTATGGATACGTTGTTAATGGAAACATCGTCGACTCGCATTTTAAAATGTTTGTGTCGACTTAAATATCGTCAATCATCAAATGTGATTGTTTTTTTTTTTTTTAAATTTATGTCTTCCCTACTCAATATTTTTAAAGGTATCAATCGGTTCAATTTCAACCTCAAATAATGTGACCATTGAGTTTATTGGATTACTCATTTGTTATTTACTACCACATTTCGCAAGCGACTATGTTCCCCTTTAGTTTTTCACTAATTTCTATTTTCGGTCTTAACATATTTGTTTGTTATTTACCTTCAAATTGAATTTATTTCGCCTCTTCTAATGATGAATGACCATAATCTAAAGTCCAAATATAATTTCGTACTGTTCAATATATTTTTGTCATCCCATACCTTGTATAACGGCACCAATGCCTGAATTAACTGAATTATCCAATTATTCAATTTAATTTTGTAACAAAATGCATAGCTTGATGCGCTCTGCTAAAGGAAACTATGTTTTTTTTCTTTGTTTCAAAATTAGTTACAAATTTTATTATAATAGGAAACTATTAACTGAGAAAGGCCACACAACTGTGTTTTGTGGTTTTCGTCAGTGTTCAAGTGGAAAATAAACTTTCAGCAACAATATGGCGCCATCTGAGGGAAATTAACAGGCGTCCGTATAAAAATATTTCAGTTAGATAGTCTGGCATCTAGCAGTCGACATTGTTTTATAATTTTTCCAATCATCCGCGCCATCTGTTGACGAACTTTGCAACCAATTTTCAAAATTAGGAAGAAAAGATCAACTGGTTCTTTAAACAGAAAACAACACATCGCGCATTCCCTTCTTCTTTCTATTTTTCGTTCGTTTACTTTTCTAGACATTTTTAGCGGGGGGAGAGAAACTCCTGTTAACATAGAAATGAGCCTAGTACAGGCACTAACAGTTAAAGTAGAAGTTGTTTTTTTAAACAAAATGGTTTTATTCCGTGCATTTCGTTTGCTTTTATTAAGGAGCACCTTAGGGTTAGTAAAAAAAGTAAGCAGCTTGATCAGGAAGAAAAAAAATTGTGAAAATATATTTTTGACAATATAATCAAATCGCAACTTTCCACCAATGTTTAGTAACGACTTTTGAAAGCAACGTGTTACTTTCGTGTCAGATACGGCTCTAAATCAAATGAAAAATATCAACTACAGAAAATTAGTTGTTTCTAATATACGAGGGTTGCTATTTATATTTCTGGCCTAATAATGAAAAAACAAATATGCAGGATCGAAATTGGTTTTATTGTTTTTCAAAATATTCTCCATGATGATCAATACACTTTTGTATGCGTTTGAACCAATTTTCAAAGCACTTTTTCCAGAACTTTTCAATTTACTGTCAACAACACAAATGAAGCTATAATGGTAAATCGTCTACTGAATTTATGTTTAAAAATATCAAACTTTCGATTAAAATCGTCTGCGATCGCCTAGCAACACTTACTGTTGCCAAGGCCAGAAATATAAATAGCAACCCTCGTACCACCAAACCCAGTGAGAAAAAACTAAGATACGCTCAGCATTCAAAATGGAAAATATTATACGCTAAGAGAGAAAATAAACAAATAAAAGGAGTTAGCGGTTATAAAATCAAGCGATTTTTCTCCATTTTGTGAATAATAAGACTTTTTTCTCTGCACAGTATAATTCTGAGAAAATGAGTTCTCTTTCAGAAACAAACTGTCTGATTTAAACGGGAGCAATGATTGTGTTTCGTTCTTCGTGGTAATTCAGTGAAAAGAATTTTTTTTACATAACTGGAATGTCTATCTGTCTATGCACACTAAATAAATTATTATATATGCATATCCTTACAATTAAATGCAACCTCGGATGTCTTACGGTGAAAATAACGCTTTGTTTATTCTGCATTTCATTCAAATTACATGCAAACTCTTACAACAAAATTACAAACAAGTTTTCTCTCTTGCTAGCAAATGATCGGTTGTTGTGTTCTGCTTATTCAAACGAAGTTATTATTGCAACCAAGTTTCAAACTTAGTTACAAAACTCATGAATAGATGGCCCTGTTTATTATAAAAAATTTCTTTTCTGCTGTATGTCAGAACATGAATTATCTGCTCGGACCAAGATACATTACTTTATAGTTTTCCTCATTTAGTAACTAATTTTTAAACTTGGTGAAAATAAATTTAGTTTCC
>NC_092210.1:89229874-89270360 GCF_043381705.1 Parasteatoda tepidariorum | reverse complement strand
ACTAAAATAGCGTCGATGTAATGTACAGCGCAAGACAATCGTCATTGAAATTTCGAATTAAATTTTTACTGTTTAAGAAACATTGTCAATTTTTTCTCTGTAGCACAGGGCCCCTGAACGTGGCGGGGCCCCTAGGCAGTTGCCTACAGTGCCTAATGGATAAAACGGCCCTGCTTACATTGAATTCAATCAGCGTATGATCATCGCCAATTTTATATAGCTGGTGTTAAAAGACCAACCAATTTTCAGGTTTACGGCTATCAATGCTCGTAGCCTTGTAATTTTTAACCCAACCTAGAAGACAAGGTAACTCTTGTATTAAGAGGACGCCACATCGCAGGGAGAACTTTTCTTCGCAAATTCTCTTTTCCTTATTAATTGATTTAAAATAAAGAATAAGTGAGTTCAGACAAACCTAGAGTAAACCATAAAGTTTCAAATGCTGATAAGAAATTTTTTAAGTATCAAAATAAAAATACAATATGAGAAGATAATTTAGGATTACGCAATGGAGAAGTATTCTTCCATTATTTTTTTCAGCATTTTGATATTTAGAATTTTTTTCTCAGCGATTGAAGCTTCCTGACTTACAGTAGATTTGTCTGAATTCATTTTTTCCCTCGATTTAAATTAGTTATGAAGATAAAAACGAATTTGCGATGAAAAGTTTCCCCCGTGGTATGGCGTTCCTTTAAGCATTATCATAAACTAGTCCTCGTGGAAGACTTTTTGTTGAAAATAAACATTTGCTTGCGGCTTTTGAGTCGCGATGGTTCAGGGGATAGAGCGTTCGCCTTCCGATGAGGCGAACCGGGTTCGAATCCCAGTCGATACGAATTCAGCATCCGGCTTGTACCGACCACAGTGCTCACGTGAAATATCCGCAGTGGTAGACGGATCATGGGTTAGAGTCCCCGTGCAGTCAGGCTAACCGAGAGAGGTTCTCGTCGTCTTCCTGTCCATGTAACGCAAATGCGGGTTATCTCCATCAAAAAGTCCTCCACGAAGGCAAATTTCTCCCAATACTCGATCCAGGAGTTCCCTTGTCTTCTGGATTGGGTTCAAAATTACAAGGCTGCGGAGTTGAACATTAGCAGTCGTTAATGTTCAACTACTCAGAACTGTTCAACTACTAGAACTCAGGTTAAATTATATAGCATGAAGGGCTGGGGGCTGGAATGGCGGAGTTCCGAGAAAGGGAGACTGACATTCAAGTTTTTTAAAGACCCGAAATTAAATAGACTACAAGCAAACTTCTATCTCAATCAATTTTTAACAGGCCACGGAGTGTTTGGAGAACACCAATATAAATTATTCCACAAAACTCCAGAATGCAATTACTGTGGTGAATATCAATCTATTNTAAAAATATATCGGAAGCAGTAACCCGGAAGTCTGGAAAGAGCAATTTTGCCACTAGCGCCACCACCCTTAGCTTTACACGATCACCCATCCATATTGCTGTTTTGATGTTTATCACCTTACATGATTTTAGCTGCTCTATGTCCGCCATGTTCATGGGCTGTTGACATGTCTGATGTGTGTTTTATGTTTGTACTGTTTTCTGGATTTTTTAAAAATTTTAATAAACATTTACCCGTATGCCCTAATTAAGGGCGGGTCGGGGTAAATTCTTCCATTAGCAGTCGTAAACCCATAAAATTGGGTCGGCTGTTCAGCAACATAAAAAAATAAAAACAATTGCTTTACATTAAGAGAAAAACCTCTCACGGATCTCGACGACAAGGGAATTCTAACACATGATCCGTCTGCACAGAGAATATTTTATATCAACAATGTGGTTAGTGTGAGCTTGGAGCAGAACTCGTATTAACCAGCTATCGCTAGGATTCGAGCCTGGGTCACCTCATTGGGTAGGATCATTGATTATCAAAATTATACACAAGAGATCAAATGTTACCATTCTGATTTCATTGTTCCTCTCACTCTGATTTCATAAGCTGTGCCATTCACCGTAACAAGACCTTCTATCTGACCGCAACAGAACTTGCTGCCTTGGCACCACTGGTAAAGATCGTTCTCTGTGTTTGCTTTGGACATTCTGCGTAAGTTAACCTTTAAAATATAATAGTAGAAATTGAATTTAATCCAACGAGGAAAAATTTTCGATTGTACATTGCTCTTAAAAATTCTTTTTCTTTCAAGTTGTTTAACTCTTATGGAATGATCTTTTCTAATTCTAAAATTGTAAATAACAGTTTTCGAACGCTAATACCTTCACCTACCGATTTCTCTTTGGAATTTACCAGCAACTTGATAAAATAATGTTTTTTCGCATACAAACTCACAGAATCTATTATGGATAACTGCCGACCAGTCTGTGTAGGGGGCAGGTAAGAACAGCAAATATATATATATATATATTGGTATAGAGATGAGATATCCGCTATGCAATGATCTCAAAATTTCGAGCTGGAATGAATAACTTTGACGAGCACAGTACCTCCAATGGTACTGTTACTGATTTTTTCACTAATCGAAATAGTGGCGACGACGAGTTCTGCGATTGAATGAACTTTTTGTTAAGACAAAACAAAACAGTTTTACCGACAAGCTCCGAAAGACAAGCGGCAGAGATAACTCTTAGTCTGACTAACTAACTCCACTATACTCCGTTCACCCTTTTATATAATTTTTCACCACATCTCCAAAATTCTCGAATTGTCTCTAAGACGACAGAACGTCTAGGATTCCAGGTTATGGTTAAGACCTCGCGAATGACAGCTAGTCTCGAAAACTATACTGGCAGGACAGAAAGGAACCAGTCCGTAACAGTATCACGTGAATTTGGTTTCAAAAGTACAACCCTATTATGTGTAGTAAGTGTTTTTACAGTATTCTGAGAAATACCGTGAAGAAAAAAAAGTAGGCATGCGGCAAATAAAAATATACAGTCTTAAAAAATAATAGCTCGCATAATTTCTACAAAAATTTTTATTTTGCCATTTTGTCTGAGCTCAAGGGGGTGTTTAAACCCCTAAACCCCTCCCTTGCGTACGCCACTGCACCCGCATAAGTTTGAAGATTTATTTTTATGCCACATGCTAATTTTCGCAAATAGTCTTACAATTTTTTTAAAGGGACACTTTTTACTCGATTTTTGAAAAAAAAAAACTTTTTTTTATAGAGTTGTAACAAGTTTAAAGTGTTTTTACTGTCAATATCCTGAGTAGTAATACTTCTCACGAATTTTTAAGATCCAGTACTACTACTAACGTGCAATTGAAGTGTACAGTGAGCAAAAGAAGAAAAAAAAAGGGTATAGAGAAAACGGACCACACTGAGTAATTTTAGCTCTCATGATCTTCACGTTCTATGACTTCATCTGAATGGTTCGAGGGACTTGACCTAAAATATCCTAATTAATTAGTGTAGACGATGTTTAAAGTTATGAAATCAAACACAAAAACGCACTTTCTCTGAATGAATATATCTTTTTTCCCCCCGTAGGATTCGTTTTTTGACCCTCAAAATACAGGGGGTAGACGCAATCTAAGAAATATGGTCCCGATTGTTTAGCCAGGAAAGCGGTGCAAAGTTTGTATCCCTTCGTGGTAACTTTTTTTGCTTATTTCGCTATATCAAGAACATTTTAAGCGAACGGAAAATTTTTTGCGCACAATTACAAAATTCGTTTATCCAAAAATAATTCCATGCAAAAGAAGAAAAAAAACTTTTAATAATCATTTTTTATTTTTCTTAATAACGTTCGAACGTTTAAACATTTTGAAGTACAAGATATCCAATTTTTACACTATTTTAAAGAATTTAAAAGAAGTCGTATTTTTAAGATTCGAATTCCCAGGACCTATTCTACGGATTTCTCTCAAATTTTGTAATTTGCCATGTAAAATTACATTCATTAAAATGATGTAAAAAAATTGTATACCTTACAATTCAAGTAATTTTTTACTATTATTAAATAAACGAATTAAAACAATAAATATTTACTGAAATTAATTTTTTGCATGGAATTTATCTTTGGATAAACAAATGTACGAAATGTACAAAATTTTTTCAATTCGCTTAAAAAGTTGTCAAGATATAACGAAGTACGCAAGAAAAAGCTAACATTAAGGGGTCCAAACTTTGAGCAGCTCTCCTGACCAAACTATTGGGACCTTATTTCTCAGACTGCGGCTCCCCCTATATTTTGAGGGTCAGAAATATTAATCCGTGGAAAAAAAGGTATGTTTATTCAGATTAAGTACGTTTTTGTGTTTGATTTTGTAACTTAAAGTATCGTGTGCACTAATTATTTATCATATTTGAGATCACCCCCACGAACCATTAAGAATGAGTCCTAGATCGTGAAGATCCGATCACTAGATCAAAAGTCTTTTTTGAAGTGAAACTTCTAATGCGACTTCCAACAAGGTTGCGTTAAACGTTTAACGCTACCATGGCAACGAGCGGCCTGTGATCCTTGCAGGAGATTTTAATGTGAATTTCTCGTTACCTGAGGCTGAAACATTATTTAACCTTCCTTAAAGACAAATGTGGATTGGAAAAGATAAATGGTAGGAATGATCCAACAAAATAAAGGGGGAACTACCATTGATGCAGTTTTAGCAAGAAATATTGAAAAAATAGAACTCAAACATTTCGTATCTTACTTCAGTTATCATAATCCCATTGTAAATGTTATAGATTTGGATATTTCTCCACTCGAAAATGATAATTAAAATATGCGACCAATTGTGAATTGTAAGCAATGTTAATAAAGTTTGTCTTAAAGAAACAATATGATTTGACTAAAAATCAATTTCTTCCCCTTCCTATTTTCATTTCCATATTACGAAGTTTCACTTCTTCCGCGCGGAGGGACTCCACGCACTATTTTTTTTTATTNTTTTTTTTTTTTTTTTTTTTTTTTTTTTTTGTGCACTGTACTCCGTAATTATCATTTCATAAATGATTCAGTTAATTAATTTGATAAATAATCTGTATCCCTTTAAAAAATTTAAAATTTATTGATTTACTAGCAATTAGGGTTCCTATAGGCCAGGGGTGGCGAACCTTTACACACCAACGTGCCATTTTTTCTAAAAAATTGTTTAATGAGGTCACAGACGTGCCGTCAAATAATTTTGACTTCGTTATTATTGGGAAAATAATAATACTAAATACTATCAACTCAAAACTCTTTATTTGAAGAAATTTTTTTTGCAATTTCGCAGTTGTACGCGTAATTCTACTTAAAGTAACATCAGATCAGTGTGACTTCTGTTGTTGCAGATTAGATGACAAATGACTTATATTAGGTTGTAAGATGTTAATTTAAGCAGGACTGTTAAATTTTTTTGCTAGTTATTTTTTGCTAGTTTTTTTGGTTACTATTTGTTTTTTAGCATTAATTGCTAATTTTATATTAATAATGGTTTATTATTTTGTTTGTTTTTGTGAATTTTAATTTAATGGTTACATATGCTTCATAGTGTAATATCATTTGTTTAAGAACAATTGTGATCGGTGGAGTGCCCAAAATATTGTGTCGCGTGCCATAAATGGCACGCGTGCCATTGGTTCGCCATCCCTGCTATAGGCAAACGTAATTCAAATAGTTCTGACTTGCGTGTAACAGTTGCGTGTAAATGGTGGAGAATCAAATTAATATGCCCTAGCAGCGCGAACATGGAGTGCATGTGCAATGCAGATGCATGGAGTATATCCCCAATGTATCTTTATACAGCAAAATTTTAAAATTATGAGTCTGAATTTCGTTTTCGTGGATTTAATATTTGGTAGTCTTAGCTATTCATTACTCTTATTACGTGGAAAATCAGTAATAAATATTCATATTTGTGAAATAATTAGCTTTAAAAGATATCATGACTGCTGACTGCTAATCTTAGCAATTATGTTATTATCTGCCAAAAAAAAAATGCTAACTTTTTTAATAAAGCATTAATTATTTGAACATCGTGTAAACAAGCTAATAATATAACTCTCTTGATATATTTAAAGAGCTGAATCATTTGAACGGCAATCTGTGCAAATTTGGCATGATTGCATGTCTTGTGGCTTTGTCAAAAAAAAAGAAAGAAAACAAAGCGATATGGATAACAAGAAAGTGGAATGAGAAAGGAAAGGAAACCTCACTAAGTATAACTACATTAATTCTTTTATGTCCTTTCCCTATTCTGTAAGATTTCGGAAATGTTAGTTATGACTAGGACTGGGCGATATAAGAAATTTTATATCGTGATGCATCGTCAGTTTTGCATAGCGATATAGCGATGTATCGTGATATAGTATTTTTGAATTTCATTTACTTGTAAGGCGCAGAAAGTCGGATTTCTATCAAAACTTCATACTCAGATTGATTTAAATCAATTTATGAATTTGAAGATACATATGTTTTGCTTAATAAAGATATTAATGTTATATTTTCTAAAAATGATCGCGCAAATAACGAAAGATTTCTTAGTTTAAAAATAAGCTCGTTAAAAATTTTTTGTATGCTTAAAACAAAGTGCTAAATAAATTAAGAAAAAAAAGGCTTTTGAAACACTATTTTTTATCATTATTATTTCACATAAATATGTTAAATTGAATTATTTCCGAATTATGAACAAAAAAACAAAGTAAGGTTTAATTTCTTAAAAATAAAAACAAAATAATTATGATATTCGATAATATATTTAACNAAAAAAAAAAAAAAAAAAAAAAAAAAAAAAAAAGGAAGTCTCAAACGTTACTAATTTTTTTGAATAAACAAAGTTGATTGACTTATGTCCTAATCCAAAAGAGGACAAATAAGTTTTGTTATATTTTATTTATAAAAATAAAAACAACTAAAGATTGATAAATTTAAAATCAGTCATAAAAACCCATTAAATTATTAGAAGTTTTGTCCAAAAAGTTTTAAATAAATTAAAAAATAGCTTAACAAATTTAATTACTTTGTAATTTAATTCTTTATAGGCACCTTAAATTAGATTTCCGACTGTAATAAATTCAATAATGTAAAAAATTACCATATAATAAAAAAATTAATTTTCACATTTAAAAATGAAAAAAAACGTTCTGTTTTAAAAAAATTTTACCTAATTAATTAAGAAACCATTCTTTATATATTCTTTTCAATAATAGATTACGTTCAGAACAAGGTAACGACGGCGATCACAAAGTCTGTCCCACTGAAAATAATCTACAAGAAACGATATCAAGTCGCGACAAAGAAAAGAAAAAAACTATGAGGTGCGAAAACGATATATATTCTCAAAACTATGGTTCTGATTCTACCACTCATCAATCAAGGCCATTTCAACATAACGAAGCGAACATTGTCTTCCACAGCGCGAGTTGTCATCGGAAGGTAAGAGAAGATCCTTGCGTGTCTTGTATCGTTATATCGTTTTGTGTTCGTCTTCTTTACTCGACGGCTTAAATCAGATTTCTGATGCATCGCCTGGAACAAAGCGAGAGTAGCTGTATCGCTATATCGTTTTGCGTTCGTCTTCTTTACTCGACGGCTTAAATCAGATTTCTGATGCATCGTCTGGAACGAAAGTCGCTGTATCGGCCTGCCGATATAGGCGTTAAATCGATATGTCTCGATATATCGATTTATAGCCCAGTCCTAGTTATGACTCTCTTTAGATATCCGAAACTCAAGTATATCCAGTCACTTAATGTAGTGGGCAAGATCCACGACCGGAGATTCTCGCTTGACCGAAACAATTTTCGTAAGAGAGGATGAATTCGTTGAAATAGTGAACTACAAAGCTAAGTAAAAAATGTTCTAATTATTACGTATGTGTATGTGTATTACCTGTATTTTTGGGAAAATACAACCTAGGAGAGGTTTTTCTTTGCACATTAAACTTACTCCTCCATAGAAAGTGTATTGTGCAGGAGACCAGATGCCATCGAGCATTTCCATCATGTTAAAACAAGGAAACTCATATTCGACATCATCTTCAGTTTCACATTTTGTGCAAAGCTGAAGAGCTTCCAGTATCTAAGAAAAAACAATTTTTGGCTTAAATCTAATTCTAATCAATAATAGATGCTCTAGAAATAAAATGAAAAATACATGTAAAATGATTTTTTAAAAAAAATACGTTTTTTAAGTTGGTTGAAAATTAAAAAAAAAATATTTTGATTTTTGTCGCACCTAAAATGAAAAAAAAAAAAACAGCTTCCTTTGTTTTGCCTTACAGTTATGACATATTGTTTTCTCCATTTAAATCTACTTTTATTGAGTATTGAGTATAGTAAAGTGCGGCGTGCTCTCTGCTTTCGCTTCTAGCACTGCGTTTCAATAGGTAAGTCTTAATTTAGCCTATCAAGATTTATATGAGCTCTGAGGCAA
This sequence comes from Parasteatoda tepidariorum, assembly GCF_043381705.1. Lineage (NCBI taxonomy): Eukaryota > Metazoa > Arthropoda > Arachnida > Araneae > Theridiidae > Parasteatoda > Parasteatoda tepidariorum. Next base: position 89,262,019 of record NC_092210.1, on the reverse strand, counting down.
CTTGACGCAGTATCTACTTTTACAACATGTATTTACTATTTGAATTGTAGTTGGGTACTTGCAACTCGAGAAAAAGTGAAGTGATTATGCCTACCCACATATGGTTTAAATCAGATTTAATTGGATGCCTTTAGCGACGTCACATCTGTGAATCGAACCTGACTGACATCTGAATAGACAAATGCCGTGGACGTCAATTGTAGGCATCCAATTATCTTATTAAGTTTGTGTCCATTAGTTTTTTTGCTTCTAATTTTTTACTGAAACTTCATGTGGCATCAAATTTTTTTAATAGTATTCAGGTGTTATTGATATAGATACTTCATAGATTGAACTTTTATAATCATAATATATTGGGATCCAGTTGAGATTTGAGTATTCAGACATTTATGCTAGTCGTAAAGTGGTCAAAGGTTCGATTGCAAGATGCCGTCCTCATTTGCAGCAAAATAATTTAATATGGCAAATGAAATTAAAATTTTAAAAACTACGTTTTTACAAGTTGATGAAAAAGAAGAAAATAATTTTAATTTTGTCATACGAAATCCTTACAAAGACGAGTAGAGAATTAAATGTTACATCTTTTTTAGGTCAGCTAAAACATAAATCAGTTCCTCTTTTAAGATTATTTGAAAAACCCTTTTTAAATTTTATTTTATTCATTTTTTTAATTTCTTTTTTCCGTCTCCCTGTTGATGTTGGAAAGTAAACTATAAATTCTATTCCATGATAAATTTTGATTTCCTTTTTCAAAAAACAATTTTTTTTTACTTGTATTGCCATCAATTGATAAAAAAATCCCGAGTTAGTCAATAAGTGGATAGAATTTAGGTTGACTGTAAATTCCTTTTCGAGGTAGGAAGACGATGAATTCTGATTGAAGCACGAATGAACGAAACTTGTTTTGTAATCAGATACAGAGCTCCAGACGAAATTTGAATCATCTAGCTAGTCGAAATTTCGATCGACGATATCTTTTATTTAGAAATAAAATTATTATAAATTATATTTGTGGAGACAAGAAGCGATTGAAAATTGCATTTTCATCAGATACAAAGCACTAATAAAGATTTGAGTGCTCTAGCTAGACGGATGATGGTCAACTTTGCAATTGCCATATTCCACTCCATATATGCAAAAGTAAGTACAAACACATTATACATTGTAAACGTCAATTATTTTTAAGTTTTTCATCATTATTTGTTATTTACTAGTATGTGAGCTGTTAAGTGAGTCAATTTCAGTTAATTTGGGGAAAAAAGTTACCCCTTTCTCAAAAATTCGCAAAACGATTTGATGACATGCATATACCTAAATTTAAAAGAAAAAAAAACTTAAGTATTTATTCAAATCGAACTTTCTAACAATTTATATCTCTTGATATTAATCCATTTCCTGTTGACGTTGCGTTTGTGTAACACTTTGTAGTGATGTAAAAAGTTATGAAAAAAGTGGTAGGGAATTCTCACTTACATTGAGTTAATAATTTCCAATGTAAATATAACTTTAGTTTCAAAAGAATGTTACGCATCCTTAGTTTCAGATCAAAATATAACTACTTTAATTATAATGTATATTGGTAAATAAATGGTAAATGTATTTATTTCATATTATTAATAATTAAATTCATATTATATTTTATTTATATTTCATTAAATTCATATTACTTTATTTCATATTATTAATAATTAAATTCACATTATATTTTATTTATATTTCATTAAATTCTTATTACTTTATTTCATATTATTATTATTATTAATTAAATATTGGTATATGTAATTGATGTTGAAAGAAATAATTAAGTTATCAACTTTCATTTTTTTTTTTTTTTTTTTTTTTTTTTTTTTTTTTTGAAGAGAAGTACACAAGAAAAGTTTGGTCGTGAAGAAACTTCTTTCAATTTTAGTTTTAAAGAGTAATTTTTGATAAAACTAAAATTGACTTAGAGCGAATGACGGTCGAATTTTGAAAGTAAGGTACATTTGTTAAGATTTCATTTGTTTAAAAAATTATAGAGATGGAATGTTTCAAATGAAGTTTTTACATTAACCAGTATATCTTTCCGCTTCAGTTTCCTGGGATTAATTTCCTAAGTATGACGTTTTGTAAAAAAAAAATTTTTTTTGACTAAATATTATACAGGGTTATTCATAATTCCCTCCGGGATTTCGAAGTGTTATAATGAAAAAACGAAGACGAATATGACAAGAAAGAACATATGAAATTATTCCGAAAGTATTCAAGTTTTAATTTAAGCAGTTGCCGGTAGATGGCAGTAACATCTACCACTGAAGCCAGATGTAGTAAAGAAAAATGGCGTTTACAGGCGGAGGGAGTTATGAATAACCCTGTATTTTTGGCATCAGAAAACAGTTAAAATTTTTTACAGTTTGAAATATCCCGGTAATTTTGAAAAGACAGACACGATTGTTGTAAGGAAATATTTGAATTTTCTTGAAAAGTAAACACAACATATTCAGTTTTCATCCATTAATAAAAAATATATAAATTTGAACGATGTTTTTTCTTTTTGAAAAAAAAAAAAAAATACGTTTCAAAGTTAAAAACAAAAAACAAAGCACGAGAAAAAATCTTGAGACATTTCAAAGACAGAAAAAGAAGGGGAAAAATTGCTTTCAGAAAACGAAGAAAGAATGAAATTACACTGCTTTTTTTTTCAGTTCAAGAAATTCATATTTACTCTATAATTATTACTGAAAAATATATGGCACATTATCTGGAATGGAGGGGGGGGGGGCTTAAAAAAACAAACTAAAAACTATATATTCTAATTTAAAGAACAATTTATTCTTCTAGAGTAGCAGAAGTCTCACTTGTAAGAGTTTTAAACCATCTGCTTCGGGAAACAAAAGTTGAATGTCGTCAGCAGAATAGATTCCTGTCACCCTGGCTTTTTCTAGACTCTCCTGTGACAACAAGTAGCCAATAATAGTGCTGCATAACCACGCGGGCTCTAAAATAACAACATCCTCTGTTTCACATGATATATACAACACCTAAGGGAAAAAACAAAACATGGCAAAATTTATTTTAAAACGATAATTCTGGAAAATAAATTCCAGTTGAAAATGTACAGCACTTCAATAGGAATATCGATTGATTGTAGAGTTTAATGGGCACAACAACCAAATTCTACCATACTGTGTTGAGATATGTAGGAATAATTATTTTTTAAGTAACATATTACAGCTTATTCCTGTCTTGTGATACTATATCCTTAAATCTATCATTTTTTTTTCTTTATCTTTCTCAGATTCTCTTTTAGTAAATCAGGTGTAATTGGCATTTGTTGACTTTTTTCTCCTGTTACCAATTTCTAAAGGAAAAATCTAGAAGTGTTATGAATAAATTTTGTTTGTGTTATGTTTTTTTTAAAAAAATGTTCTTGTTGAATCGTGTATGCATATATTTTTTTTAAATGTTGCTCCAGTGTGTGTCGGGTCATATGCATGTCAAAATAAGTTTTTTAATTTAAATCCGTTAGTGTTTTAATTTTGTTTGTGGAAAATAAATTATGATCATAATAATCAAAAAGTGCTCCTTCATTTTTACTTTGATTTTTTTTATTTTATTTTATAACCGTTGAACAGCCGACCCAGTTTTATGGGTTTACAACCACTTATGTTCACCTCCGTAGCCTTGCAATTTTGAACCCAATCCAGAAGACAAGGGAACTCCTGGATCGAGTATTGGGAGAAATTTGCCTTCGTGAAGGACTTTTTGATGGAGCTAACCCGCATTTGTGTTACATGGAGAGGAAGACCACGAGAATCTCCCACGGTTAGCCTGACGGCAAGGGGACTCTAACCCATACTGAGGATATTTCATATCAGCAATGTGGTCGGTACAAGCCGGATGCGAAATTCGTTTCGACTGGGATTCAAACCCGGTCCGCCTCATTGGAAGGCGAACGCTCCATACCCTGAGCCATCGCGGCTCGCTTTGATGTATTTAATTTTATATCCGTCGTTGAACATCCGACCCAATTTTTGGGTTTACCACTACTAATGTTCAACTCCGTAGCCTTGTAATTTTGAACCAATCCAGAAGACAAGGAAACTCCTGGATCAGTACCCCCAGAGGTATTAATTTGTTATGAGAACATGGAGGACTTTGCGACTCGACAGATTTAACGTGCACCAGTCACCATTTTCTACACGGGGAGTCTTCGGCCGACGGGGATCGAACCCACGAACTCTTGGACATGGGCCCAGCGCCCTACCGACCAGGCAAATTTATATCCCGGACTCACTTTGGACTATTATCCCGGACTCACTATTATCCCGGACTCACTTTGTATTGCCATTTCTCATAAATAGCATAACATTTCAGTGAGTAAATTTTGTTCTTTTTTTCCCTATGGATACGTTGTTAATGGAAACATCGTCGACTCGCATTTTAAAATGTTTGTGTCGACTTAAATATCGTCAATTATCAAATGTGATTGTTTTTTTTTTTTTTTTTTTTTTTTTTTTTTTTTTTTTTTTTNATTTTTTTTTTTTTTTTTTAATTTATGTCTTCCCTACTCAATATTTTTAAAGGTATCAATGGGTTCAATTTCAACCTCAAATAATTTGACCATTGAGTTTATTGGATTGCTCATTTGTTATTTACTACCACATTTCGCAAGCGACTACGTTCCCCTTTAGTTTTTCACTACCTTCTATTTTCGGTCTCAACATATTTGTTTGTTATTTTCCTTCAAATTGAATTTATTTCGCCTCTTCTAATGATGAATGGTCATAATTTCGTACTGTTCAATATATTTTTGTCATCCCATACCTTGTATAACGGCACCAATGCCTGAATTAACTGAATTATCCAATTATTCAATTTAATTTTGTAACAAAATGCATAGCTTGATGCGCTCTGCTAAAGGAAACTATGGTTTTTTCTTTGTTTCAAAATTAGTTCCAAATTTTATCAAAATATCACACGATTAACTGAGAAAAACCACACAACAATGTTGTGTGGTTTTTGTCAGTGTTCAAGTGGGAATTAAACTTTCAGCAACAATACGGCCCCATCTGAGGGAAATTAACAGGCATCCGTATAAAAATATTTCAGTTAGATAGTCTGGCGTGCAGCAGTCGACATTGTTTGATAATTTTTCCAATCATCCGCGCCATCTGTTATCGAACTTTGTAAACAATTTTCAAACTTTTGAAGAAAGGATTAACTGGTTCTTTAAACAGAAAACAGCACATCGCGCGTCCCCTTCTTTTTTCTATTTTTCGTTCATTTACTTTTCTAGACATTTTTTTAGTGGGGGGAGAGAAACTTCTGTTAACATAGAAATGAGCCTGCTACAGGTTCATTTCTATGTCAGACAGTTGAAGTAGAAGTTTTTTAAATTTTTTTTTAAAACAAAACGGTTTTATTCCGCACATATCGTTTGCTTTTATTAAGGAGCACCTTAGGGTTAATAAAAAAATAAATAATAAGTAAGCAGTTTGATCAGGGAAAAGAATTTTGAGAAAATATGTTTTTGACAAAATAATCAAATCGCAACTTTCCACCAATGTTTACTAACGACTTTTGAAAGCAACGTGTTACTTTCGTGTCAGATACGGTTCTAGATCAAATACAAAATATCAACTACAGAAAATTAGTTGTTTCTAATATACCACTAAACCCAGTGGGAAAAAAACTAAGATACGCTCAGCATTCAAAATGGAAAATATTATACGCCAAGAGAGAAAATAAACAAATAAACGGAGTGAGCGGTTTTAAAATCAAACGATTTTCCTCCATTTTGCAAATAATAAGACTTTTTTCTCTGCACAGTATAATTCTGAGAAAATGAGTTCTCTTTCAGAAACAAGCTGTCTGATTTAAACGGGAACAATGATTGTGTTTCGTTCTTCGTGGCAATTCAGTGAAAAGAATTTCTTTCACGTAATTGAAATGTTTATCTGTCTATGCACACTAAATAAATTATTATATGTCTATCCTTACAATTAAACGGAACCTCGGATGTCTTACGTAGAAAATAACGCTTGTTTATTTTGCATTTCATTCAAATTACATGCAAAGTCTTACAACAAAATCACAAACAAGTTTTCTTTCTTGTTAACAAATGATCGGTTGTTGCGTTCTGCTTATTCAAACGAAGTTCTTACTGCAACCAAGTTTTAAAATTAGTTACAAAGTTCATGAATAGATGACCCTGTTTATTGTAAAAATTTTATTTTCGTGCTGTTTGTCAGAACATGAATTATCTGCACGGACCAAGACTGCACCACCTTGTTGCTGTAAATGGTGGTTATTTCGATACATTACTTTATAGTTTTCTTCATTTAGTAACTAATTTCTAAACTTGGTGAAAATAAATTTAGTTTCCTTAACAGAACGCAGCAAATAAAACATTTCTGAATCCTTCACTTTTCCTATTTGATTTTCAAAGCCTCGGTCTTTTCTGGGAGATTCGATGTATGGAATTCTCCCTCATGATTATCTTTTTTTAAGCATTTTTTATATTAAAGTATGTTCTTTTTACTACATTAAAAATGGTTCATACTTCCCCCATGATCTGAAGCTGTTGCACCAGTTCTTTCATGTGCTCTTCACCGGCCAAAGGATTCACTTCTGAGTGAATAAAATCAGTGAACTCCTTCCAAGATAGAGAGGGACAGCCACTTCGGGATTTTCTCCAATCAGGAAGTTGAGCACAAATAGCTTCTAAGAAACCCGTCATTTTTGGTAGACCCTAAATAAATATCTAAGTAAATCTTGCTGCTAAACATCAAAATAATAGTAATTCAAAGTGTCAAGAAATTTCATTTTCAGCACTTTTTAACGCCCCTTTTTATTGTGGTTTAAACTTTAAACCATCCGTTTTTTCGACTACTGAAACCTAAATAATCAACCTTCTTCCGGCGGAACTCAGACTTTATAAGTAAAGTTTATTAAGGTAATTTCGAATCTTATAACCTACAAAACTGTTTTTAAAATATTTAATTAGAGAAATTAAAAGCTTGAGTTATATTTCGGTTGACTAAAAAATACAGTTTAAAAAAAAANAAAAAAAAAAAAAAAAAAAAAAAAAAAAAAAACACTTCTTTGGTTTTCTTGATGGGCGAAGTGGATTGCTGGAGGCAATACAAAAACTCATATTTCGAACTCTCAGATATTTTTTTCTGCTCGTAAGTTTTATGTTACATAATTTTAAGCAATTAAAAAAATTCCTAAGCAATGGAAAAAGAGATAGAGCTGCTCCACCCCTTAAAGAAAGTAACCTTACCCCTTAGTATCTAAAAATGAAAGAGAATCAACGGCTGTTTAAATGAATTTATTGGGAGTACAAATTAGTTCAATACCCTTCTTTGTGGTCAAAAATGCATTTATTTCAGAACAAAAGGAATGAACAGATTAATCAAAGTATTGTCCATCGCTGGCTACTACTTTTTCCCACCTCTCGGGCACCATCCCCACCATCCCACCATCTCGAAAAAATGTTTCGTCTTTTGAGGCAAGCCAAGTTCAGAACCAGTGATCTGCAAAATCATGCTGCATGTCATGCTGCATGCTCGGAACAACCAGTAATCAGAAAGAGCAATATCCGGTGAATACTGTGGGTGCGGTAAAATATCCCACTTGAGCGTTTCCAAATAATGTTTTGCGACATGAGGCCGACCGTTATCATGCAGAAGATTAACTTTGTCATGTCTTTGCTCGTATTCCGACCGTTTTATTCGTAATCCACGGCTCAAACGAATCAATTGTAGCCTATACTGATCGCCCGTCAGGGAATCGCCAGGTTGTAGCAGCTCATAGTATGCAACACCATTCTGCATTCACTATTCTTAAAACGTCGAAACCATTCCCTACATGATTTATCAAATGGAACATTGTCACCATAAACTTCTACAAGCATTCGATGCGCTTCAGCTGCACTTTTCTTAAAATTAAGGCAGAAACATAAAACCTCCCGCAAATGTTGCTTAGTTAGCACAAAATTTGACATATTCAACAAATTAAAAAACGGGGTTTTTGTATGAAACTCGAAGCGATATAAACTGGATATTATTGACAGATGTCTAACCTTTCTGAAACCACCGAAACCAGCTGTCACTATATGAAACATTCACAGTCAGAGCCATCTTTTGAAAACGGACCGAACTAATTTGTACTCCCAATATATCAATTTAAATGTCTGCTGTACGTGTACTGTAGCTGAAAAAAAGGACTTGAATTGAGTCATCGTTGGAAGTCTTTACTAAGAGTTATTTTCTTTTCATTTTAAAAAAAATTCCTAGTGCGCAATTTAATGTAGGTTTAAATTTATGCAAACCTGCGTTAATTTCTCCTTACACTGTGCTATGTATGTTTTCAGAGCTTTTATGGCCGGTGAACCAACAACATGTGCATCTAGAACAAACACTGAGTCATGAATATCAAACACATTGCCAAAATGAAGACGTGCAACTTGCAGAATTGATGAGGCCTCGCTGCTCAGATACTCTCCGGTTGATGTGACCCTGCTGCATGAGGCCAAGTCTGCATGAGTCGCTATCAAAACTATTCTAGCAGGCTTACTGCTTTTACCACAGAAACCTACAATGAAAAGAGAAACAGAATGATCACAACTTCAATTAAAATCCTGAATCCTTGATTTGAAAGTAAGAATTCTTGAATCCTTGATTTGAATCATCCTTCTTACTTTTAAAAGCATTCTGTATTATTTTGAATTTTTTATTATTATTATTTATTTTCATTCTATATTATTATTAAGCATTCCGTTGATCATACAATTTTTCTTAATCAAATCTAAATCGAAAGTAGTTTATTTTTCTCTAATAAAAATGAAAGTGTAAAGTTTGTTTATTTGTTATTTTAAGCTGTTAATTAGTTTTTAGCAAACATGGAACATTCAGTAGTAAGAATAATTTTTTCTTCTTCTTGGATACTTCTTCTTGGTCTCACATAACATTAGAAAACGGTGCTGTTTAAAATTTTGTGTTCTGATATTTTATGAATGTTCAATATTTCAACAAAAAAGTAAGACATATTTAACCAAGATATTTAGTAATTTTCTAGTTGCTGCCATGGCATTTAACATTAATTTACAAAATATTACTAAATATTGTGACTCAGGTATTTATAGATTAATCATGGAAAATTATTTTAGACAAAACACGTCTACAGAATGATTCAAAACCATGGGACCAAACTTGTAGGAGAGATTGGGTACACTTAGCATATGATTCAGAATCATGTATTATAATACATCAAAGCACCCAACAATAGCCAAGCCCCTACTTCTGTTTTTTAGGAATCATTTATCTCTAAAGGCAATGCTAGGATTACAACTTAATTTTGATCCCTGATAGACTACGCGGACCACTTCTGAACTGGTATAATCCCTGTTTCCAAACTTCTAAATCACAACCAACGAGAGGACTTGTGACTGATGACGACAGATTAAACACAGAGGCACACTTGTTGTTCAGTGGATGGAAATCGTGACCGCAGCTCTCCACCAGTGGAGGGATTTACCAAAGCCTCCTAGAGAGGGGCCAAATCCAAAGCCACTACTCTAGGAGGCTTTGGATTTACCGTTTGCGCCTCTGGAGCGTTGAGCATAACCACATGACAAGTCGGAAATGCAATCCTAGATGAACTTGTGGAGTATGTTAGGAGAGTAAATGTGATTTCAAGTAGCAATGAAAATTTGCTAAGTCACGAATTTCTTAACAAAAATTCTAATCTGGATATTATGTAGAATCTCAAACGTTTGTAATGCGCAGGGTCCACGAAGATGCACCATTTCAAAACGCTCAGCGCATTTCTTAGCGTGCATGCCTTGTTACACCACAAGGACCTTCATAAGTTAAGAAGAATGATTTTTATGGTCTTGTTGTTGTTGACGTATGCCTGTTTAGGCAGAGGGAGTGCGATTGTTCTTGTTTACCAGTGGCGCCATTTATGACCAAGAATTTGACTTCTGCCACACCATACGTCACACCCGTTTATAGGGCAGACCCATTCATTCATCCACAGATCGTAATTTTGACCTGAACCAGAGGTATAGACTTGTTATGGTCTTTCAATTCCGGGATTGAAATTTTTTATTTTGCTATCACAATGAATTCCGTTTGATAGCATTCGCAACAACTTCTTGACTCATATGCTTTAAGTATTTTTTTGTTGTTGTTACATTTCTGATCCTGCATTGTTATGAGATTATTTTGACATCATCGACAGAAATTTTTTAATTAGCGTACTACTATTAGCACAGATTATTATTGATATACCATTATTAATATTGCAACATTATTATTATAATCGAAATTTTGAACAATTTACATTTTTTTTATCAGATCTAATAATCATTTATACCTAGTGGTTCCTGAATAGGTATCCTAGATTGAAGGAAGGCCAGCCAATAAAGTACTTGCTGTAACTGGATATCATATTCGTCCTTGAGACTGAAGAAAACAATGTGCAAACAGTTGGTGTTTCCTATGAAGTTATCGTAAGTCATGTAATAAGGTTCGTGTCCTGAAAATTCCCATATACTCACATTTCCAATACCTAAAAGTATAATGCGCTACATATGATTATTGGATAAACTATTGAAGTATAATATTGACAGATAAAAGCAATGCGATAGTGTACAGGGTTATTCATAATTCCCTCCGAGGCTCCGAAGCGTTATAGTAAGAAAACGAAGACGAAAATGGCAAAAAAGAACGTATGAAATTATTCCGAAAGTATTCAACTTTTAATTTAAGCAGTTGCCGGTAGATGGCAGTAACATGTACCACTGAAGCCAGTTGCAGTAAAGAAAAATGGCGTTTGCAGGAGGAGGGAATTATGAATAGCCCTGTAGTTATATTGCTTTTAACGGTGCACAAAATAAACAAAGGAACGCATATTGTGAAGTACATACCTGATATATTGACTTGTTGGATATCAATTCCTCGGCTATAAGTATCGTAACAAGTATCAAAACTTAATCTGGTTTCTGCTGATCCTGAACTATTAAGCTCTATGATAGATTTATTAGTGATGTTTCCTACAAAAAAAATTTTCAATTGTAGGTATTGAGACTCAAATAATCACTCGCGTATAAAGTAAACTTTTTCTTTTCCTCTACCACATAATTTTTCACAGTTTGCCTCACTTGTTAAATCCAAAATTTGAAAATGTTCTATTTCATTTAATGTTATATTTAATAACAAGCTGAATACCCGTTCTTCGTGCGGGGTGAATAAAAAAAATCAATTAATCAGTACTGAGCAACACTACAGAATCATGTTCAAAACTGAAAGGCATATACTTACGTAATTAAAGAGCTTAGTGGACGAACCAGGTAAGTGACATTTTTATGGGTACTTATGAACCAGTGAAAATAAAGTAAAGTAGTTGAATTAATATAGGCACGTTTTATGTGACAAAATTTATTTTGCTTTCAAACTTGAACTTAACATAACTAATCAACATTAGTTTTTTGCATGCCTGCATAATTTTTATTTTCAAATCAGGCATCAGAAAGTAAAATAGGATGAATAATTCTTTATCCTGCTTTCTAATAAATCGGGTATAAAATAGAAGATCACTTTTTTCTTCTTACCCTGATTATAGCCTCTCTGAAAATGTCTCTTACCTGGGTTCGTCGAAAATCTAATAAACAGATAGAGAAAAAAGATTTTTAAATGTCATCAAATATGCTTTCAAGAGGGACTTTACCTTTTTTGTTCTTCGAGTGAGTTGGTGACATGGATCCCAATGATCGTTTGAACCATGAAGTGAAATATCCACACTTGATGCTGTCGATGAAAGTTGTCTTTCCCACACCACTGTGTCCAAATAGTTTTAATTTAATCTTTGATATTGTTTTCGTTGAAGGGATTAACTGAGATATAAATTCTTCTTTCAAATATATCTGAAAGGAGGATCAAAATAATCTTAATTATTAGGATCAAATGTTATGGAATTAATTAGAATATCACACTTGCATATTACATAGTTATCAGCACATAGAGATATCGAGTTTAAATCAAATCAAGTTATGAGCCACTATTTTGAAAATGGAAAAAATTGACTTAGAGCTAAAAAGTCATTTCTTTTTTTAAAATTTTAATAATCATTTCTGACTTTTGATCTTTCATTTAAATTATAGTATTTAAACCATTGCATAAATAAATGCTATTTCAATTTCTTTTAACATTTATAAAAATGAAACTGTTCTTTATCTTATTGTTTTGTAATTAAACTTAGCTTAGAATTACACTTTCTTCATCTATTCCTAGTGAAGCACTATTAGATCGTTAATCTGAAATTTTTATTTTGATACACCCACCTTCTATGCCTGTTTGAGCCATGCACAATTTTTACCGGTATTGTAACATTACTTTGAAATAAAAAAAAAATTCATATTGTCTTAAACAATGTTTAACGAAACAATGAACTCTTTACATTTCATTGATAAACATACATGAGTCCCATGGTAACAATTTGCTTTTGCCACAGCAGGACTCAAAACTGAATTCAGTTTTCTATTGCAAAAATGACCCATTGAAATTATATCAAGGCCAAGTGAATCCCTAAAAAAATAAATACAGGACTCCAAGAACACACCTCTATATTTAATCTAGTAGCGGCGCCCTTTTAAGCATAGTAGGTATGTGGCGATAAAGACATAAGATGCCTTACGAGACCATCAAAAACTTTCGCTTTCGTAACGGCTCAAGAACTCGGTCAGCAGGTGAGAGACCCCTCTTTATACAAAAGTATTTATCAGGGCCACGCTACTGGCCCTTTAATATCCAAAGATATGCTGTTCTAATAGCGAAAGTTCGACGGTCAGAGTAGGAATTATGTACATGTTGGATAGTCACGCGACCTCTTTGTCTTTAAAAGATTTGCTGTAACTGATTTAAGCAAAAAAATACGTTCTCAAAGCCCTATTTCTGTTTTGTTTTCTTAGGATACAGTTGCTTCTTATTTCATTTTTGAGAACGACAAAGCACAGCCCATAAATCACAGCCATAAATCATGCCAAAATTTTTTTTTTAAAAAAAAACTCTTACATTTATGACAAGATTGAGCCTATAGGCGCCTGTCAGAGCCTATTTTGTCAGGTAAGTTGCTGCTTTGAGTACATATCCTCGATCGTTAAATGAGTTGGACCAAAGTTAACTCAATGACTGGCCTTCGTCCTTTATTTCCCTCCTCGACCACTTAATTGAAAATCAGTGCCGCCAATGCATTGCTGTAAGGAGGGGACACATTCCTTACTAGGATCTATTTTTATAACATTTTAGTGATAATTTTCCACATGAAACTATGATGCATTAGCTTTTTTAGAAAAGAGCATTCTTGCCAAGTTTACTTTTTTTTTTTTACAAATCGTATTTGCGTTAGAATTTATGAAGATATTTATCAGGGATTTAAAAAAGAACTATTAAATACACATTTCTTCAAATGTTTTGCTCCGATGTTCGCTCATTTTAAAATTAGATATAGAAAGCATGTTATACCTAAACTTTTGAAGGGCAGTATATTTTTAATAAATTATATTCTCTCCAATTTACTCTATGTTCTATACTGTGCTCTAAGAATGTGTATAGGACATTGCAACAGCCTTTCATAGAACGTCAGTCCGACATTTTAGAAAGAATCTCTCAATGCGTTTTTGGAAACAATATTTTCAATTTGTCTCGAATTAGTCACGTGATTAATCTCCTCAGTCTCGAACTCAGGAGCTCTGTGCTTATTTTCATCCGTACGCAACATACCTGCTTCATTGTTTTTACTGTAATTACTGTAATTAAATTGATAAGTCAGGTAACATATCACCCAGTCTAGAAATCCACTATAAATTACCTGTTTTAAAAACTCATTGATTTCTTTTTAGTTTCTCATACTGAACAATTCTTTAGGAATAGAAATGAAATGATAATCATTTAATTAAAACGTTTTCAAGAAATTAAATCCCAGTGCCCTTGTATTAATAGTTTATGAAATGTGAGTTATTGTAATAATAAACCTACGTTTCTAAGCCTATTTAAAATATTTGCCATTTCGTTGTGACCTTGAGCAAGAGCAGTTATTTCAGCAACAATACCGTCCTGAAACACAAAATAGAGCACTTTAGAATTTTTTGCAATTCATTACATGTGTAATTAAACAGTAGTTTCTTTAATGTAGATAAACACCATTACAAGATGTTGCATAGTGATTCTTCGCCCCGTTACTGTGTATTGACATTCCATAATTCATCAAAAAAAAAGATTAAATTTCAATAAAGGAGGAATTTCAAAAAAAGGTGGAATTTCAAAAATCCAAAACTAATTCGAAACTTTAAAAAGGTCTATAAGGGACCTTTTCAAAGCAAAAAAAGAAAAAAAAAGATATGTATTACATTAACAAGCCAATACACTGTCGAAAAAGTAAAACATGAACATTTAGTAACCATAAAAAAAATTAAATGACCTATTTCACATCTTCAGATGTAAGGGAACATGGCGGGGAAAAAAATAACAATTCTACTTCTTTTAAAAAAAAATCAACTTAGAAAAAAGAAACACCAGAAATTAAAGCACGCATTAATAACGTTTCGTTAACATTTTTATTCTAATAATGTGCAAAATTTCATATTTTTTGAACAAAATTAAAAAAAACTTTTTGTTTTTCGATATTTTCATAATTTATTGAAATTACATACATTTGCTGACTTGTGTGCTCAATATAGGCTTATAAGTCATTGTCAAGTAGAANTTTTAGTATAAGTTGCAATGGTAATTGTAGTTCAAGATGAGCGTTCGATGACGTATACTATCAAACTCACAAATGGACCAATCAGGGGTTAGCGCTGATTTCCAGCTGACTGCGTCCTGTCCTAAGAAACCAGGCCTTAAGGGAACGATCACAATTCTACTTATTTTAACACTCTAAACTAAAAAAGAAAAAAAAATCCACTTAGAAAAAAGAAACACTAGAAAATAAAGCACGCATTAATAACGCTTCGTTAGCATTTTTATTCTAATAATGCGCAAAATTTCATATTTTTTGAAAAGGTCTATAAGAACAAAATTAAAAAAAAACTTTTTGTTTTTCGATATTTTCATAATAAATAACAGCCCGGCCTAGTGTGATCCGTTACTTTATTATTTCCACAGAAATTTTCCCCACAAAACTTTAACAATACGAGAAAACTTAGTATTACAGATCTGACCGATTTTACAGTTTCAAATAATAAATTAGGTTAAGCGAAATTCACGCTAAACAGATTTTTTTCCAGCAGCTAAACTAGCTCACGACGGTTATAAAATCAAAGTAAGATAGAAAATGTATACTTTGTTCTTCAGTTCTACGTTACATCCAGCCAAGCATAGACATCGTACCAATTCAGTGTGACCATTCTTAGCCGCCAAATGCAACGGATAAAATCCTTCCTGAAATATAATAAGGTAATTTACTACACAATTACTCATAAATATCGCTAACTGTACTATTTATTTAAGGTATTCTGAAATAACTGCTCTAAACATTTGAAACATATTTAAAATACTCATCAAAAATGAAATCTAAGGATTAGAACATTAATATTAGTCGAATTATTATTAGCTAATAGCTAAAAAAAAATTTCTGACTCTCGTGTACAAAATTATTAATTAATTTAGTGGTAATTTATTTTATTTTTTCAATTTGTTTCGGAGAAGCAGATATTCGTGTTCGAAAAATATTTTAATAAATTAAGAAGTTATGTTTTGATTGGAAATTATGCATTTTCAATATGTTAACAGGAATATATCACTATGTTAATAGCATTTTCAATATGTTAACAGAGATGTATCAATATGTTAATAGCATTTTCAATAAGTTAACATAAAAAAGTAGACTTTTTTACCCGTAAGGATTTTAAAGGCGAAAATAATATGATTTCCCACACACGTTATCACAATCAGTCTCAGGAATATCAGAAAATTCAAGATTATTTTCAATTTTACTATAAATCTTTTTTTTTTTCAGTCCATATTTTATTTTGTTTTTCTTTAAATTCACTTTGCTTACATTCTTATTATTCTAATTTTTTTACTCCCAAAATTTTCTTTTCTTTAACATTTTCTTTTTTTTTTTTTTGTTGTTCTTACATTTGGCATTCTTGTTTTTCTACTTTCTTTATTGGTATTTTATTACAAACATTAACCAGGATTTCAAGAAAAATGTGTAAGGACAAATTGCTTTCATAATCAGAAAAGGTCATCAGTCTTCTCAGATTTTGCATAACTACCTGTTTAACTCAATTTATCACAAAATGAAATACAAAGCATGCTTTCAAATTTAATATGGTATAAGGTAAATCAGTTTTTAAAATTTGACTGACCTAGCTGTTTTCCTTATTTTTAATCTGAAGTACAAGTTTGGTTAATTTTCAAATTTCCCTGGCAGCAATATTTCCCAAGAGTAACTTAATTTTTGTCTGTGTTGATACTTAATTTTCAATTACGAAGGTATAAAATTTTAGGCAAAAAAACAAAAAAATATAAAATTTTTTGGACTGTGGTTCTCATAAAGTTGCTACCACATAATAATTCTAGCAAAGCTTTTTCACATTTAGGAGTTGGATTTAGATTATTATGATTCGAATAATTTTTTAAGCTGGAAGTTAGAAAACCAGACACAAAAATTTATTTTCTCCGAAATAACACAGGAATTTTTGTGGGAGATTTGTCACAAAATTTCTAAAATAGTTGGAACATTGTTAGAACGTTGTTGTTGCTTCTAATGCCACTTGCCACACGGGGGCAAGTCTGCTTGGTGAAACCGAGAAATTTAAGGCAGAGTGTGCGTTTCTTGTTTTTCAGTGGCGCCATCTATGGCCAAGAATTCGACTTCTGCCACACCGTATGTCGCACCTGTTTATAGGGCGGACCAATTCATACATCCATTCATTCATCCACAGATCGTAATTTTGACCTGAATCAGAGAACGATCGATCTCCAATCCAGTACCCACAGAGGTATTGATTTGTTATGGGAACATGGAAAACTTTTGCGACTCGACAGATTTTACGTGCATCAGTCACTTTACTACACGGGGAGTCTTCGGTCGGCGGTGTTTGAACCCGCGAACTCTCGGACATGGGCCTAGCGCCCTACCGACCAGGCTATCCCGGCACTGTTAGAACGTTGTTGCATTAGTTTAAAAAAATTAAAACTATAATAAAACTATTATTTTTCTTATGTTGCAGCAAGTATGTCGTTGTTAAATTTCTTTAGTATAATTTTTATGTTTAATCCATATAAATACCTTATTCTGAACTTCAACTTTACAGCCAAAAGCACAGAGGGTTTGAGCCATTGGTAGCAAGCCTTCTCTAGCAACAATGTGGATTGCAGCTTCTCCTTGCTACATAAGAGAATGAAGTAATTTAAATGCAGGTACAGAGAAAATTTATGAAATATTATTTTGATAATTTAAGTCATTTATGAATTATAAAAAAGTTTTTATAAACCATGTTTTTTAAGTTGAACAAAAATGAGAATATAGTTTTATTTTCGTCACTCCATGCGAAAAACATAAATTGTAGCAACTCTTCGGAAAACTTTTTTAATTAATTTTAAGCATTCAAAACATCAAATTAGTTATTAAACAACCATTATATGTTTCAAGAAATAATTAAAAAGCTACGGTATAACCATAAAATTGAAATGATAGTCGTCATGTTTCAAGTGCATCAGAAATAGGTGGCCATTTATAATACTTGACAGACGTAAAAGTTACTGAAAAGGTTTGGTTTTTTGTTACATTATCTATTTTTGATGCGCTTGAAATATGTCAACTGTCATTTCAATTTTATATATTTTTGAAGCGTATGAAATTTACTATCAGGTAATATCTTACCGTTCTAGTTTCTTGGGCTTATTCATTTAATTTATGGTACCTATACTTAATGCTTTTGAACAAGTTATTAATGCAATTACAGTCAGACCTCTATTTAACGAAGTCGCTAAATCCCGGTAATAAGTTCGTTATATGGAAAGTTCGTTAAATAGAAAATCATCTTTTGAATTACTTAAACGACACAAAACAGGCTTCAAATTCATAAACACTAGACATAATTAAAATAGCAATGGATACAGATTTATATTGTAAAGTAGTATCTACTATTTATTTTATAAATCTTAATCATAAAAGAAATCTGCATGGAAAGCAAGAATAGAGAAAAACATTATTCAGTACTACACAATCATGTTACACACATTTTCAACCAAAAAAAGTTAAATTTATGCATAAAATTATAGATGCATTTGTTATAAAAGTAATTTTAAACATACATTACCACATGCGTTCGAAAGTTTAATTGTTACTGATAAATTTCGTTAATTTAGTCTGAGTTTTCCGTTCGAAATGCGAACAAAAAGGGGAAGTGATTTTACTGCTTTCTCTAAAAATCAAGTGCCTTTGAAATTCAATTCAAGGTTATTTTTCCATTAAAAGGCGTTAACAAGTTTAAAAATGTTCTGAAATATTTTGGGAAATAGGAAAAGTGGATCTCAAAGAAAAGTTCGTTTAATAGAAAATTCACTTGGCTATTTAGAAGTTATTTCACGAAGAAATTTTCGAAATGTTCTTGGTTCCTCGAAAAAATTCACAAAATAGAGAAATTCCCAAAATGGAAGTTCGTTATATAGAAGTCCGACTGTAGCTGCCAAAAACACTATTAATTATGGTCAAAATATTAATTTTCTAGTTAAAAAAATTATTTCAAGTGTTAGAGATCAGTAAATCAATAGTTTACGCATTTTTGGCACATTCACGAGAGCTTTGGCTAATAAAAAAGCATAACGAAACAGCTTTTTTTTGATAATGAGATATAAAAGAAACTGATCCCGCTATCATTTGTAACTGATCCCGCTATCATTTGTAACTGATCCCGCTATCATTGACCCCCGCACCGATTCCGGAGTGACGCAACGGAAAAAGTTCCAGATTTGCATAGCTGTTACCTCTAGAATGGAGAAGATCAATACGACAATACCCAAACAACACCCACACTTCCCCAATAATGTGATACCATTTTACATTTAAATGTAGAAAAAACAAGAATTAATCGATTAAAAATCAAGCGTAGAATAAATAGTCCATATCGATCCCTGGTGGTCGATATAATATAACTAGGAGTCGATTAGAGGTCAGTGAACGATTTTTAATTTTAATTTGTTGAAAGTAAATTCTATATTACGATAAATCATTGCACATAATTAAATTTAAATTAATCAAAAAGATCTAATTTGTTTCTTCAACACCTCAAATCGCAAAAAAAATTTCAAAATTTTGTTATGTGGCGTTTCCTTTTTTAATTGCCTTTATTATTTTTTTTAAAATTTCATTCCTAAGCTCATCTATGATTGAAATTGACTTCAATCATGTTAATTATATTTTAACAAAGCAGAGAAAATGTGGAGTTCCTAATTATTCCGATTATTAGAAAATATCGATATGAAACTTATTTGTTTCTCTATCTATCGCATAAAGAACACATGTTTATATATATATATATAAATTAAGATAATCCATTATTTATAAAAAAAACATTATACAATATTATATTAACTTACGTTATCCAATATTTCTATGTTGCATCCACTTTGCAAAAGCATTATAGCAAGAGCAGTGTGGTGTTTATGTATAGCTAAATGTAAAGCAGTACATCCTTTCTGCAAAAAGAAGAAGAAACATCATAATTAGATTCTTAATGAAGAGCTTATTGTACCAGGTAAACGTCATTTTTGCAAAAAATTTAGATTTCTCGGAAAAAGTTTTTATTTTAGTCTTACTTAAATATATAAAAAATTCTCCATGTTCTCATAACAAATCAATACCTCTGGGGGTACTGATCCAGAATTTCCCTTGTCTTCTGGATTGGGTTCAAAATTACAAAGCTACGGAGTTGAACATTAGTAGTCGTGAAACCAGAATTGGGTCGGCTGTTCAACGATGGTTATAAAATAAAATAAAATCTTCTGATGCTGGGTCGAGATAGTCTGATTGGTGGAGCACTGGACCCATAATGTTCATGAATTCGATGCCCGCCGGCCGAAGACACCCCGTGTAGTAAATGGTGACTGATGCGCGTTAAATCGGTCAAGTCGCAAAGTCCTCCATGTTCCCATAACAAATCACTACCTCTGGGGGTACTGATCCAGGAGTTTGCTTGTCCTCTGGATTGGCTCAAAATTACAAGGTTACGGAGTTGAACATAAGTAGTCGTAAACCCAAAATTGGGTCGGCTGTTCAACGACGGATGTAAAATCTTCTGATGCAAATTTTACTCTATTTTACTTCTTTTTGGTTAATTTTGATAGATATTATTTATATTTAATATATGTTTACGTTTCTGTTAGTTTTTTGTTTGAGTTAATGATAATTATGCTTTAGTTTTTTTTTTTTTTTTTTTTTTTTTTTTTTTTTTTTTTTTTTTTTTTTTGTGTTTACGTATTTTTTTTTCTTTCAGTTCGTTGTTTCTGTTTGTTACATACACTTAGCATTTTTCTATTCCTTTTCCTTTTTCACATTGAACGAATAATTTTTCATATTTCAAGATGCCACGTAGAGTGAAACTGCTCACTCAAGCAAAAATCAATTATTATTATTTGATTGCTTGAGAATTTCAACGTTCTCTGATTAATAGTGTGTAATTTTTTTAAAAATATATATCTATAGCGTACGAAAGTGCAAATTTAAAAAAAAAATTCAAAATTCTATCCCGAAAAGGAAATAAAATCCTGGTTATGGCTCTGGGAGAAATTTTTATAATCTTTTGTGATGATAAATAAAAAATTGAACTTGCTAAAATTTATTGTTTCATAAAAATAGATTATAAGACTTGCAAAATATTGTGTTTTATGATCTAAAAAAGTATTAATAAGTAATTTTGAAAATATGCATTTATATTAGTTTTTTGCATAGATTTTTTAACATTGGTTACAAATACGAAAAGAGATTTTTAACCTCTCTCTATAGGCTGAAGATTCAGCGTTGCTAACACGGTTTGTATAGTGCTTTATAAATATTAAACACGATAGAAAAAATTAAGAGGTTAAAAACTATTTTAGCATACTTATAATGAGAGTTTTTTTAGAAATGCCATAGGGATAATCATAACTGTAAAATTTGCAGTCTTGTGGTTTCATTTTGAAAGAGAAAGCTAATAGTAAATTAGTGAAAGCTCTAAAGTTTTTAGATATTCAACAAATCTCAATGACTTTGAAGTTTCAAAAATAGAAGTTATTATAAGGGTATCATTTTCCTATTTCAAATTCAGATGAGTATTTCAAATATGTTGCGATTAAAAATTACTCGCAAAATTATTATTTTATTATAAGGACAAAGTATTATACATTTTTTCCACCACGAGTGATATGCAGTTTGAAAAGTTTAAAGAGAAAATTTAATGAAAAGTTTCAAACTCTGAATCTATAATACACAATATTGCTACTAGAATATTGTTAACAATTTACCGGAGAACAGTGGAATTAATATTTTACTAAGTTTCACGGATGAGAGCTACCATTGACACATACTAAAGATGCCCCCCCCCCCTGTTTAATTGTCTATGGAAATAGGATCAAGGGAAAGGGTATTCCATTACATTCACTACATTATCAAAGAGCCAATGCCATGAAGATTTTTCTATGTGAATGGAGGCGTCTACTGAAAAATCCAACTTCAACAAATTATTTAGATTAGCAGATAGCCTCTGCAATTTCTTTGAACGCATCACCCAATTTAATCTGAACTTTTCATATTGTATATATATAAAGCCGTCATTCAGTCGACCCCTTTTTTTGGGGTTTACAAGTACAAATGTTCGATTCCGTAGCCTTGTAATTTTGAATCTAATCCAGAAGATAAGGGGGGGGGGCAGGAGCCTCTGGAACCTCTGGAAGAAATTTTCTTCCGTGGAGGATTTTCTGATTGAACTAACCCACGTTTCCGTTACATGGAGGGGAAATCCTCGAAAACCTCACATGGTTAGATTGACGGGAAGGGGACTCTAACCCATGATCCGCCCACCACTTGAGAATATTTTACGTCTGCACTATAGTCGGTGCAAGCCGGTTGCGGAATTCGTATCGACCAGACATTGCTGGGATTCGGAACCTGTTCACCCCATTGGAAGGCGAACACTATCCCCATAGCCACCGCGATTCCATATGGTGGGTTTAAGTTTACTACCATAGTCAGAGTCCTTACCAAACCTTTACTGAGTCTTCATTTTGGTGTATATAAGAATTTTTATGCTATGCCAATATAAAGCGAAGCCGTCTGAGTCATGGAATATTTTTTCTTTCCTGCATTTCTTTGCTTACTTTTGAGCCTGAGTTACTGTTAACCTAAGTCGCAAATTGATTGAAGGATATAAAAACAGTAGTTAAAAAGGCGAACGCCCCATTGACAGCAAAATGGTGTCTCAATAATAGTGTCAGAAAAAAACTTCACGTTTCCCCTGCCGTGGATTTCCAAAACTGTTAGAATTATTACCATTTACACAGTCTTCGTGTGTATGGATTTTAGATAATAAGTTTCATGTCCTTTCCCCTTATCTTCATAAAAATGTGAGAGGGTATACTCTATAAACCACTATTAGCATATCTAGTGCAATGGCTGAAAGTTCAGTTAGGATGGTATCATTGAATTTTGGGATGATATTCAAGCGATTGTTCTCCAAGGATTGGTATAGTAGGCAACATCATATCTAACATGTTTGCCATTAACAATAGAGGCTTTATTTAGACGGAACACTTTTTTCCCCAACCCAGGTAACTCCTTAAAAATATGTATTAGTCATCCTTAATATACTATGTTTTTTTACTCATTGGTTTCTTTTGTTTCTAATTTCGGCACAAAATCGGTTCAATTTCAGTGGAACAATTTTTATTTTGATAGAAACAGGTATACTATATTTTAGTTATGAGTGAGAACATTCTTGTTCATTTGGCTCTGCGGAATAGACTTTTAGGGAGATTGTCTACACACCTTTGTATCTACTCTTCCACTGATCTCGATAAAGAGGATTGCACTGATCTCGTAAATTGAAGCATGACAAACTCTGTGGGAGTGGCTGTTTTCTAAAAGTTATCTCTTAAATTATACAAATAACCAGCATTTTAATTTTTTATAAGCAGATTCCAGAATTATTTACTTCATAGAACGAAATTATTGTTAACTTTTATTTAATATAGGAAATACATTTTGTCTACTTCCTTATTATCGATATAGACAAAAATCAAGGGAGGACTAGTTGTACGGAAATGCGGTAATGCCAAAATTCTACCTAACTTCCTCCCCATTCTCGTTTTTTGACAAAGTGGACTACAAGATTGAATCAGCAAACCAACTACCGAATACAGATCAGTGAATTCCACTCACAACAATATCACAATAAAAAAGAAATTACATTGCTAGAGTTCATATAGTTCAAATTCATAACACAAATACATACTTTGTTTTGCATATCCGTTTTAGCACCAGCATTTATAAGGCAACGAGCTGTATCTAGATTACCTCGAAAGGCTGCTAAATGCAACGCAGTATCTCCTTCCTAAAAATATACAATAAAGTAAGGAATTTTAAAACGAAATTAACTTTCACCTTTGAAACGTTGCGAACATTAAATGCACATTTTCTTTGACTCTAACTAAAAATCTGAGTTAAAATAACAATAAATTGGTTACAAAGTAAAAAAATAATTTATTTGTGATACTTTTAAAAGTTTTACAATGTTATACAAAAATAAGCTTAAATTTCTTTCGAACCTGCCTGATATCCTGCTTGATATATCCAGTAATTTTTATTTTAGCCCATTTGAATATTGTTGTGAATAAATAAATACACTGACCTCCAAAAGTAAAGGTACAACTGTTCTATGTATATTTTAAAAACAAATGAACATGTAGAAACAAGAAATTTGGTTAAAATGTCCACTTAACATTTTTCTTCTCATATAAATTTACATAAATTTAAATACAAATATAGATCCCAGGGTCAATTAACATGACCACAGCAGCCATTCATAATGCCCTAAACGCGCTTGCGAAGATTTTGAAACTCAATGTAAATTGAACTTTATCGTATGCCGCGAAATGCTCCATTCTTTCGCTTCCATAATGGTCGATTTATCCGATAAAAGAGTTTAAGTAGCGTGAATTTGGTTGATAGTTTGATATGGAGAAAGCTCGGTCGAAAATTGCGCAGCAATTTTCGGGGTTGGCGAGCGTTAGCGAGCAGGGGGCGCATCCCACTAGTTATGTATATTTGTTTATATTTTTGAAAAGGAAATATTCCGGAAACTTTAATTATGTTTAAATTTTTTGAGGGAGAAAATCTATTTCTCCTCAAAAAGAACCACACACAAGTCACCCATAATTTAGTCAACACTAAGGGACTTACTCCACTTGCCTGTTTTAGTTTCAAATCCTCCCAACTTAAAAGTTAGTGATATTTAGGCAACAAATTAAAACTTTAGCAAGTAATAAAAAAAGAAGCCGATCAAAATATTCTCTAACAATAAGGATCTTACTCACTTCATTTAATTGATTAATATCATCCGAATGTTTAATGAGCATTTCTACAATGAGCGAATGACCATGCTTGGAAGCCAAATGCAACGGTGTATCACCATACTGAAACAAACAAAAATTAAATGAATCATTTTTGCAACAAAAACTTCATCAACTCAAATGGTATAAGGCTGTTATCAAAATTTTTAAACTTTTCTGAATCCCAGAAAAAAGCTCGCATTTTCAAATAATAATAAATAAATAAATAGGTTACAGCTATTTATTTTTAAGGTTCTGTTAGCAATAAACTCGTTATTTTGAGTGAATGCCGTAAGCGCTTAATTTTAGCATTCCATTAATTTAAACTTCTAAAATCAATTAATAAAAGAGCAGCGGTAGCTGCGTTAATATATCTGTTAAATTTTTAAGGTCGCTGATTGGAAAAACCCTGTTTTTATTCGTAAGTTTGCCACAACCTAATGTGTGTCCTGTTAAAAATGCACTTTGTTTTTCATATCTCTTTGTTTTTCATATAGGGAGTTTCTCTCTACGCTGATTTCCCTTATCTCGTTGGACACTAAATCTATCTTAAATACTGACCCAACTTGCTTGATACAGTAAAACCTCGTAACCATTGGCACCGTCAATTTTCCAGACAAATGGCGAGGGGAGCTCTTTGCATATACAGATTATATTTGGGTCGTATTCGGTGTCATATTATTGTGTAAATTGGCCTTAGATGCTTTTCTTTTTCTGAATAACTGTAAAATTTTACTGGCTCAATTTTGTTCTAACAATTAAAATTATTCAATTCATTTGCTAATAATAAGTATGTTATAGCCACTTACTTTGTTCGGCGAATTCAGCGATAATCCATGCTGTTGCAAGAACACAATCACGTTTTTATGACCTTGTCTAGCAGCCCAATGAACACCATTCTCACCATTCTAAATTTAGAAAGGAAAACTTAACAACAATTTTTTTATTTATTTTTTCTTTATTTGGAATATATGATAAAACATTTTTAAAATACAGTTAATTGGAAGAAAAAGAAAATGCTATGCTATAATAGTTATTTTGCACGCATTTGCGATTTGAAATGTAATAAAGGACATAGTATTCTGAATAGTCTTGAAATAATGTAACAATTCTAAAAAGTTATCAGATTTTTTTTTTTTTTTAAATTTCTCCTACTTCACAAAGGTTGTCGAGATGCATACTTAATTTAACTCCCTATTTAATATACTTTGCATTTTAATTATTTAAAAATGTTCTTTACTTATAAATTAATTTTTATAAGAGTAAAATTATTACGATTAATAATATTTGAGTTTCGATTATATATTATAAAATTATTACACGTAATAGATTAACGATAAATGATACACAATTTAACGAAAAATTATGCATCATACTTGTTTTTAATTTTAAGAAATTAAAAATAATTTTAAGCAATACCTTTTTGCTTAAAAATTTAAATTCGAAAAGTGTTTGACTATATAATATTTATCTAATTTTTCTCCTTACGAAAGAAAGAAAAAACCATTTGAACTAGGCCTAGACCTTGATTTAAACTAAGCCTAGAAAAACTATTTGAACTCGAACCTGACCTCTAAATTTGTGTGTGTGTGTTTTCTCGTTGTCGTCTATAAATATTGAAATCAAATCATGACTAATTGCATCCTTGAAAAGTTGAAAGTAGATCCCCAAGATATCCACTCCATAGAGGTGTGCAAGTCAGAGGCTGAACTATATCACTTCATTTAATGAATCGTCGTACCCTTAATAGTGTGGTTGTGAATGCAATCAGTTGTTCACACAAGAAGTTGTTGTTTGAAGAAAGAGACGCATTCCAATCGGTTGCTTCGAGTAACTGATTAATAATGAATGAATCTTCAGCTGGCAAATAATTGAAGAGATGTCAGCTTAGACATCTCATGACGATTTAATGAAAAGATATGCCAAATGGCAACAGTGTTCCTTCGATGACCCAGGGTCAGAAACAGCGCCTTTGAACTACATTTATCGCCACAATAGCTCATAAACTGCATAATCACTGCATGTGAATTTATATAACTGTAAATTTTTTTTTATTCGATTTCACACCATCCGATTACGATCGATAAGAGTCCTGCAATTCTGATTATATTATTATTCATTTGTTTATGCTTCGCATCTACGTTCAAAGACAATTTCATTTAAATCTGTTCAAAAGATCTGGTCATTATGTGGTCTACGTATCCCACATAATTTTGAACGCGAATGTCGTAAAAAATGAACTAATAAATGTGCGTGTTCTCATGGGTTCAATACCTTTTTTTAATGAACAATCACAGCGATGGCATTCTCACTTTATCCCTCTGTGTAATTTAGCAAAATGATTGCTATTCAATGATATGTCTGACTTTGGGAAGGGAATGTACTTCGATCAAATCTAGATAAAATGTTGAAATTATATGATTTATAATAGCCGCTGTTTTATGTTGACAGACCAGAGAAGAGGAAATGTTGGTTGCTAGGATACAGAAACAACTTATGGAATGAAT
Organism: Parasteatoda tepidariorum; assembly: GCF_043381705.1. Classification (NCBI taxonomy): domain Eukaryota; kingdom Metazoa; phylum Arthropoda; class Arachnida; order Araneae; family Theridiidae; genus Parasteatoda; species Parasteatoda tepidariorum. The sequence goes on along the minus strand of NC_092210.1, from coordinate 89,234,931 downwards.
TTTTTTTTTTTTTTTTTTGTTTTTTGTTAGCGATATGTATTTTTTTTTAAGTAGTTGTGCGAAATGAACCTGCAGAAAAGACCAATAAAATTACTTAAGTTCTAACCAAGTTATTGGTAAAGTAATTGGTTAAGTTATGGAGTGCCGAAGTTCACATATAAACGTACTTTATGAGTATTAGTTTTACTTTCAAGCTTGGGAATCCATTTGTAATTATGAATAATCTTGTTCCAGAAGATTTCGTTACAATTTTTCTACTGCCGCACCCGTCATGTTATCACTCTTCAATAAATTCACTACTGAACTAGCGTTCAACCTGTCGTCGCAACGACACTGCAACCCTCCAAGCTTAGCTACGAAGAACTAAGCGCCCCTATGAGGTATTGAACACAACAGTATTTGTCACATATCTGCCACGTGTAAGGGGCTTTCACAACTGAGAACCCTGTCATAATTCGCTCCTTGTCATGCAAGCACAAGATAACTACAGGGTTATTCATAATTCCCTCCGGGGTTTCGAAGCGTTATAGTAAAAAGCGAAGACGAATATGGCAAAAAAGAACATATTAAATTATTCCGAAAGTATTCAAGTTTTAATTTAAGCAGTTGCCGGTAGATGGCAGTAACATGTACCACTGAAGCCAGTTGTAGTAAAGAAAAATGACGTTTACAGGTGGTGGGAATTATGAATAACCCTGTATGTATCGTCGAATTTCTCGGAAAACATACTTTTTTTTTTATATGCCGGGAAATATTTTGAAAAATCAGAAAAGCTCAATTTTTTTAAGCAAGATAGTTTCGTCTTATAGAGAATATAAACGAAAAGCAAAACCGCACCATGCAAAAACTAACAGATGAGAACGCCATACTCTTTTTAAAATAATTTCTTTAAAAAAAAAATTAACAAAGTTTAATAATCATAATACTTATTCATTTTACATGATTTCAAAACCAGAATATTATATGATACTTCAAAACTTCCCAGCAATGAAATCAAGTTTGAGGAAATTGATTCTGCATCTGATATTAGTTATTTAACCCTTTCGCGCCGACTGTCACAAATACGTGACACCATAAAACCGTATCAACCAGGGTAAAAATATAAAACTGGTAATCAAAGTATTTCTTTAGCAGTTTATTTGTGGGCGGAGTTATAATTGTTTGATTTATTTATTTCACCATTACTTTGTTCAAAATAAAAGTATTTAGTTATACTTTGAATTAACATTGATTATATATATGATTAAACTAACAATAATTAAAGTAACAGCAAAGTAAGTCTGTCAAATTAGAAACGACTACATTTAAGTTACCGCTTTTTATTTAATTACATCCTGATCCTGATTTTGTACGAATGCTTTCATGAATCACCCATCCCCAAGGGGTTAAAAAAGAATATTTATTGTACACATAAATTAATGTTTTCCATAAATATATGGGTGTTCTCAAACCNGTTTGGAATTCGACAGCATAATACAAGATTTCGTTGAATCCAAAAATCGCAAAAAAGTAATATATTAGATCATAAGATTCTGCAAAATAATTTATTACCGAAAAATATTATATTTTTATTTGCATCTTCATAATTTTGTGCAAAATACACTTGTTGTTTTTAAAGCTAAATTATTTTTGTCAGCAAATTTTTTTCTCCCAAGTTTTTCGTAGGCCCCTGAATTTCGTAGGCCCTAGGCATGTGCCTAGTGTGCCTATAGGCTAATCCGGCCCTGATGCGACGGTATCTCAACATCAGCAGTTCTTAAAGCTCCGAAATTAAACGTGTCTACTTTTTTCTTAAATATTGTGGTATCGTTTTAATCCTTGTTCGTAAACCTTGTAGTTAACGTGATTTTTTTCTCTTTTTTAAATCTTAAATTTCGACATTTTATGCTTCTTTGAAATATCACTGATCGTTTCTCTGAGATTCAAAAACCACTTACTGCATCAATCCGAAATAAATCTGCACCTTTGAAATGAAGGAATCTCAACACATCCAGTTGACCCATGCCAGAAGCTATGTGTACGAAACATTCTCCCTCCTGAAATGATTAAAATGAAATTTTTTATTGTTTGTCGTTTATTAAACTATATATCAAATTATAGTCAAATATAGAGGACTAAAGTATACATATAACATAATATATAGGACAAAAAGTAAACACGTAGTCAAAATCTGGCGAATCAAAGTCACAAAATAAAATTAGATTCATCATATAGTTGCTTCGTTGAACTAAAAAGTATTATAGCAATATTTTTGTCATAGAAATGAATATGTTAATTACATTATTCAATAAAAGTTATTGCGTTAATTACTTTGTCCAATCGAAGTAGTCAATAGGAACGCGTTAGAGATTTACGCAGCAAATAAACGGTTTTAAGGATTTTAGTTTAATATATTTCATTACGATGTGTATTTAGTTCACTTACTAGAGAGATTTTGCAAAGCGTTTGTTTCATGGTAAGCACAACGCTGACCCTGTTCTCTATCCCGAAACAAAATACGAAACGCAATTGAATACGTTAGGGGAAACCGTAACACTTTTCAAAACCTCTCTTGCTTAATAAACTTTGATAATTCTTATTTCGCGAAAACTAGTAAATTGTACATAAAATAACGTAAAACAATTAATTCGCTTAAAAAAGAACTCGCTCATAATTAAATCAAAAAATAATAAGAAAAAAAAGTTATATTAGCAATTGTTTAAAGGGACATTATTTCCGATCAAACAAGCTATATAATTGTGTATGTTACAGTAAGTAGCCAAATTCCTTTTTTTTTTTAAAAAAAGCGGAATTACTAGTAAAAAATACGAAACTTCTAGGAGCATCTGTAATTTTTTCGTTTTTTTCTTCGGAGGTAAGGAAAGACCTTCAGTACAAAAGCAAAATCAAAGAGGCTAGTACACACTTCGCAGTTTTACTAAACGATGCATAAAAACGGATTATGTAGAAAGTTTTTGTGTTTATAAAACTTTCACCAAAGATAGCAAAGAAGCGAAATAACATAGAACGGTGTCAAATTTCATTCGTTATTGGAATTGTTGATTGTGTTGATGTAAGCTACAATGTGAAGGTTAACACAACACAGTTAAGGGAATAAGAAATTCGTTAAAATTACGTATGTTTTTTTTAGAAAAAACACGCTTTAGAACAGGTTTCCAAATGGTGAGCAAAAATTAACTAGTGCTAGAATGCTGTTGTTGTTGTAGTTCATTTACGTCGCACTAGAGCTGCACAATGGGCTATTGACGACGGTCTGGGAAACATTCCTGAGGATGATCTGAAGACTTGCCATCACAATTTTGATCCTCTGCAGAGGAAATGGCACCCCCGTTTCGGTAGCCCAACGACCTGCAAGCGAAGTTGAGCACTTTACGGTACAACAGTTTAACGAAGACCAATACCGCATACCCTCGGTCCCTACGCAAGTGGGACGAAGTGGTCATCTATCCGTACACTGATCGCAGCCAGTGATGCTTGATTTCGGTGATCTGCTTGTAACCTTGTCTTAACGATCAGTCCACTACGAGACAGTGCTGGAATGCAATTCCAACCATAAATATTGCAATATAGCACACGGAAATCCTGCTATCAGACGGCAAGTTATCTAAGATGTTAGGGTTTTTTTTTCTTTTAACTCTAGCTATTATTAGTTTTTGCAATGTAATTAGATAATTTCATCAATATTAGGCGCTATTAAAATCTATCATAAAAGGGAAGAGAATTAATGCAGCTGTAATCGGCAACAAATTTACACTTTAAATACTGTGCACATATATAAGACTATGTTTGGTACCTATTAAACTTATTAATTATTTAGTAAGAACTAAAAAAAAAAAAAAAAAACTCAGTGGCTTGACAGCCTATAGAGGGTCAAAGCCTACTGTGCCCATCTCAGTTTTCCTGACCTTGGGCTCTAGGGTGCAGGAACAGATGTCCCAGTTAGGTGGTCAGCCAAACGCGGAACCCCCAGTGTTTAGTTCCCAAGCATGTTTCGTACTCATTTATCGACCCACTGAAGGGATGAAAGACTGAGTCAACCTTGCCCGGCCCGAGGATCGAACCCAGGAATTATTTAGTAAAACTGGATCTATTAAAACTGTACTATGACACCCGTAGTACCTTTTAACAAAATTAAGCATTATTGGTGTCGATAATGGTGTCGGTTCACCGAAGCGAATAAGTATATTTTCTCCAAAAATTGGGTTTTTTAGTTCATAGCTTATTTTTATTTCCAATGGTACCTTTTACAAAATTTAACAAAGCATCATTAACGCAAGTAATAGTTTGCCGATTTTTAACGCTCTCATGAACGAATTAGCAACATTTTCCTGATTATTTTGCCTTTTGCTACTTAAACTTATAATTTGACTTCAGTTAGTAACTATTACCAAAATTAATTATCATTGGCATGAATAATAATATTTTTGATTTTATATGTTTATCCTCAACGAATTAGTTCCATTTCTCAATTAATTTTGATTTTTAGTTCAAAACTATTTTTTCTTATTTCAATGAATTTAATTTAAATTATTTAATTTAAATTATTAGCTAGCAAACGTCAATGATGTCATCTGTAAAATGTTTAACACAATTAAGTCGTTTATTGCTTACTTTGAAACAATGGCTGCCGCTTAGCCAATGAGAAAATTTCATTTTTAAAATTTATAAGAATTTAAAAGATGTCATTATAAAATCAAAAATGGCTGTAATTGTACTCATTTAGCGTCATGTTGAATGTCTATATTTTTAGAGCATACGGTTCACCTGCATTCCGGTGTACAGATACACACAAATTATTTTATTATATGTATAGATTAAGTATAATCAATTATTAGTAGTTATTCAACTATATGCGGGGGGGGGGGATGAATGTCAATCGGAGCTAAATTCAAGAAATCAAAAGCAATTTGCTGCATCCTGATCCAAAATTATTATTAGCGTTCCTAGTTTAATAAATTTGTACTTTCACCATTTCATAAGATTTATTACTAGTTGCCACTGCTATTTTAAAATATTTTTTACTCTGTTCAAAGAATTTTTAATTGATACAATAAGAC
>NC_092210.1:89225653-89229632 GCF_043381705.1 Parasteatoda tepidariorum | reverse complement strand
GATATATATATATATATATATAGATTAAAATTGTCGGTACAAGATCTCCAAATTCTACTTACTTCGTTACAGTTATTAATATCAGATGCTCGTACTATTTCTTCAAAGCCAGCCAGATTGTACTTCTCAAGTACAGAGATACTTTTCAGATAGTCAGCCTTTTAAAACAGATAAGTAAATAGATATTCAATAAAGAATGAAAAAATTAAGCAGCATACTATTAAGAAATCGCTTTCATTATTAGGTTTGATTTCAGTTCATTATTAATCGCTTTCATATCATCTCTTTTATACTCTTGCTGTTAGCAAAAACATTAAAAAAAATTCATGCAACAATTTTTATTAGTCCCTAAAACGTCGAAATATAAGATTTCCACTGTTATATTTTAAACAATTTTTGAGACAGTTTTAAAGAAATTTTCCTGAATTTGGGGGAAAACTAATAGTGGTGGAGTTCATTTAAGTTAGAAGAAATTTACTAAATCATGAAAAAAATCATAATTGAATTTCGCTATGCTTAACAATAATATATTTTTTAGTAGTTTCATAATGCTTTTATAATATTCTATTTTATTCATTTATTAGCTGAAAACCTGTTCTCATTAAGGGGGACAGGAGTAAACAATACAATCAATAAATAAAAACTGAGCAACACTACAAAGAAAAAAACCCGCCTAAAGCTGAAAGACTTATAAAATGAATAAAGCTGAAATAATTTCAGTTTTTTTAGTTATCATTATTTTTTGCCCTTGCCTATGGCTTTAGATTAGATTAAAAAACACTTTTTAGTTGTTCATCCCATCATAATAAATTACTTATATCAATATATTTTGGCATGATGTTTTTGCTCGAGACCAACTCTTGATGAACTCTAAAAAAATGGATACTCGATTATTGCGAAATTTTCTTCGTTTTTGACGAAACCGTTTCCTAGTATATGCTCAGAGCAACATTTCGTTCTTCGAGAAAACAAATTTTGTGAAAATTGAAGAAATGTTTCATCATTCTATTTTTTTTTCCACAAAAAAATATGGGCGCCAAGGACAGATAGACATGTAACACCCATGCCAGAAGAGGGATTCGAACTCCGGATCTCTCTAGTACAAGGCCAACTTTTTGACCACCATGCAAACCGTTCAGCGCTTCTTGTCAGTTTGTTTTCGCTTGTATAGTCTTTATTCTAGTTTCTTCATTCAAGTTAACAATCTCCCACAATACACTATGAAGAGGTTTCGAATTATTAAGTCTTATGAGACATAATTAGGTCTTAGTAAAAGGAAAGGAGGGGTACAAATTTAAAGAGGGGCATTCGGAGGGCGATTGCTTTTAAGCGTAACTATTTATTTTCAGGCATTTAATTGCATTTTTTAGAAGAAAAAAAAATATAAAAATTCTACTAAAAATTTTTATATAAAAAAATGTAAAACTGAAACATAAAGAAAATTCACGATATTAATCTCTTGAGACACCCAGCGTCCACTATACTAGACAGCATATAGTTCAATTTTATCTCTTCAAAAATAATATGTTTAAAAAAATTGTCTCTTTGTATGCCTTTACAAAGCTATAGTCTTAGAAAAAATAATACTGGATTTATACTTGTTGGTCGGAGTTCTGTTACAGTTTACACCGAAAAAATATAAGAAATTCGACTAAAGTGAGTCTTACTCGGGAATGAAAATATACTGACATCGTGAAAATCATGAGTGAAAATATACTTACAATATGCAATAAAAAAAAGCTAAATATCATTATCTTAATTAATAACTAAAAAATATCTGAAAAGTTAATCAAGTTTAATTAGATTTTTTTAAAAAATTTATAGCATTACTTTCTTCTAACTACACATTTCTGTAATATATTCTGCCATTTAAGGCCAGTAATACAAGCCAGCAATACAAAACTATGCGTAGTGTTTCATATTTCTTAAAATCTTATTTTATCTCCATTTTAGGGACTTCAATTTCATTGATTTAATCAGTATTTATTATGTCGAAAAAATTTTCTTTTTCTGTATCAGAAAAAATTTATCAATTAAATTTGTATGAATATTAAATAAAAACAAGCATAAACTTCTATCCCAATTTTACTATCCAAATCTTTATTGGCTCATTAACTCATGCGTTAATTCATTATTAAACATTAACTGGCAGAGTATTGGATAATAAAAGTTTGTTTGGCAGGATGCTAATAACGATCATTTATTAAAAAAATTTTTTTAATAATATACAGTAATATAATTTGAGATTTAGGCAACTGTTTATTAATGAATCAAATTATTTTTAAAAATATAAAATTTACTGATTCGCAAAACTTATTAAGGTATAACTACATTACAAGTTATGACAATAAAAGTATATACTATTAAAATATAAAACATGACACAAATCTTTTTGTTTATTTATTTCAGTTTTTATTTCTTATTTTAAATTTAATTTATTTTTATTTATTTTTGACTAATATATACAGTGAAACTTACCCTTTAAACTTCAGAAACACTTACCCCGCAAGCAACGGATTTCTGAACTTCATCAAATAAAAAAAATTATAATTAATAAGTTTTCTAAACTATGACGCAATTCAAGATTTTATGCTATTTTTGTCAGTAAATAATGTTCTTATCCCGATTTTTTTCTTAAAACTATTTTTAAAAATAGTTTGATTCCAAAATAATTTGAGATTAATATTGATGCCCTTACCTGTTGTGGATGTGAACAGTGAAAGAAGAAAAAATGAATTTATTTGAAAAGAATGATTTGTTAGTCTTTATTCTCTAGAAACGTTTGCGTCTTGTGGAATTGGAATGCGCCAGAGCCATCACAGCACCTAAAGCATCGATCGTTTTTGGCCATGAGTTGCTACGAAGAACATCGAACCAAGCATCATGCCCTAGTTACTGCATTGAAAAGTGTTATTTTAAAACGTTCTCTTAATTTCTAAAATCAATCATTGTTTTTCTTTCATGGAAGTTGAGGCTAATATGAAACACTATTTGAATTTTTATTAAAAATTTTAATTCTAATATATTTAGCACTTTATTTTATCCATAAAGAAGTAAAACAAAAATACGGGAATTTTTTATTATTTTTTAATTCTTATTAAAAATGGCAGTGAACTTTACGATTTTTTTCGCATATTAGCCCTGATTGATCAAGTATTTACCTTCGATGTAGAATTATCAAAATGAAACACGGTTAAAAATTTTCTAAAAGTTTTATTTGTAAGGCATTTTGAACTTTTGTTTTCATTCAACAGATAAGTAAAACAAAAGCATGATTAAAATTTTTTTCTCCATTTTTAGCCAGATTGAAAATAACAGTGAAATATAAGATTTTTGTAGATTAGCTTTGATTGACCCTATATTTTACCTTCGTTGGTAGAACCGCAAATAAATTAGCTTACATTTTTAAAAGAATGGTAAATATTAAGTACTAGGGGGCAAAGCCCCCTGTTCGCTACCGCTCACCAACCCCGATGATTGCTTCGCAATAATTGTTTTTTCTTGCCAGAAAACAGTTTTTCTACTAAAAGTAAAGATATTCACCTAACATCTATGTACTAAAAGGATTTCTGTTTACTTACTCTCTTGCTCCTCTACTTCCCACTTCCAAAGTATTATAAACATTTAGATCTCTTGGTGAACAGAAGTGATTTTTTAATTATCATTTTTTTAAAATAACATTTATATTCTTAATACATTATATTGTTCAAACAAATTTGATGAGTTCACAACCATAATTTAAAATTTTCACTAATAATAGCAGTACTGAAAAATAACTTTAAATTAGGGATACAAAAATATTTAAAGGAAAACAATACCTTCACGACTTTTGTTAATTTTATGCTGATGACAACCTAAACAATATGGAAATGAATGGGGGAAAACTGGATCCTACCACGTGATTTTCCACCCAATAAAAATGCGCCGACAACAATGGAAAACTGCGACACCATCATTAGAATTTTATATATAGTAAGAT
>NC_092210.1:89209802-89223782 GCF_043381705.1 Parasteatoda tepidariorum | reverse complement strand
ATATATATATAAAATCAATATATAAAATCAGAAATACATACTCACATAGATTGATAATAGTAGAGTTTAACGTATGACAAAAACATGACATCAAACATAAAATAATTATATTTCCCAAAGACAATATCTTTTGCTAACATTCAATACATTATTATGAAAACTGAAACAGCTTGATACTATGCAGAGTGTTCGTCCTCATAGGTATTTTTAGAATTGTCTTTAAGAATTAAGTTTTAAAAAAATTTACAAATTAAGTACTACTATGTAAGTATTATTTAGGCAAACTACTATGAGCGGGAAAAAACTAGATGGAAATCTTAAGAATTACTATTAAGATAAACGGAATTGAAAACTTTAAAACCAGTTTGATATCATTTTATTTTATAACTGTCGTTGCACAGTCGACCCAAATTTTGGGTTGCGACTAGAAGTCAAGGGAACTCCTGGATCAAGTATTGGGAGAAATTTGCTTTCGTGGACGACTTTTGATGGAATTAACCAGCATTGGCGTTACTTGGAGAGGAAAGCCACGAAAAACTGCCACAGTTAACCTGAGGGCCAGGGGGCTCTAACCTATAATGCGTCTACCACTGAGAATGCTTTATGTCAGCACTGTGGTCGGTGTCAGACTGGTGCGGAAATTGTATCAACCAGCCATCAATGGGATTCGAACCCGGTTCACCTCATTTGAAGGCGAACGCTCTATCTCCTGACCAATCACAGCTTAAACCAGTCTGTTTTTATAACCATCGTTGAAGAGCTGACCCAAATTTCGGTTACGACTAGTAATGTTCAACTCCGTAGCCTTGTAATTTTGAACCCAATCCAGAAGACAAGAGAAATCCTGGATCAAGAATTGGGGAAAATTTGCCTTCGTGGAGGAATTTCCGATGGAACTAACCCGCATTTGCATTACATGGAGAGAAAAAACATGAATCCCCTCCCGGTTAGCTTGATGGCAAGGGGATTCTAACCTTTGATCTGTCTACCACTGATGTTATTTTACGTCAGTACTGTGGTCGGTGCAACCCGGATGCGGAATTCGTTTCGAGCAGCCATCGTTGAGAATCGAACCCGGATCATCTCACGGGGAGGCGAGTGCTTTATCCCATGCGCCACCACAGCTCATCGCTTTATTCATTGATTTAAAAATGATTTATACCATTGTGATATTTAAATAAGTTATCATTAATCAAAATAAAATTTTAAAGAAAATAAAACAAACGTGACAAATATGAAACCATCCAACAGTGGGCAAATCTTTTTAGATAAATTGAGAAAATAATAATTAATAATCATAACTATGTCATTTTCCAAAAAAATTTTGAGAATATGGAAATTTTTTTGACGAAAATCGAATTGAAAATAATCGAATTGAAAAATAAGATTTGAGATATAGTTAAAAAACGTCGTTAATTGCAAAATCTTTAATAACGAAATAGTTTTTGGTTTGTTTCATTAGATAAATTCAAGGAACAAAACAATTGGCATTTTAGATCAAAGTCACATCTGAATCCATGTTCTTTTGTTCATACGTTCTAACCACGTTTCTTTTGTTCATAGTTTCGCTTTTGCAACATTTCTATGAGGCTAAATATTTTAAAACCAAGGGTAATTTGAAATAAAAAACAAAAGTTCGTTATTAAAATCTTTAATAACGAAATAGTTTTTGGTTTGTTTCATTAGGTAAACTCAAGGAACAAAGCAATTGGCATTTTAGCTCAAAATCACATCTGAATCCATGTTCTTTTGTTCATACGTTCTAACCACGTTTCTTTTGTTCATAGTTCCGCTTTTGCAACATTTCTATGATGCTAAATATTTTAAAATCAAGGGTAATTTGAAATAAAAAACAAAAGTTCGTTATTAAAATCTTTAATAACGAAATAGTTTTTGGTTTGTTTCATTAGGTAAACTCAAGGAACAAAACAATTGGCATTTTAGCTCAAAGTCACATCTGAATCCATGTTCTTTTGTTCATACGTTCTAACCACGTTTCTTTTATTCATAGTTTCGCTTTTGCAACATTTCTATGAGGATAAATATTTTAAAATCAAGGGTAATTTGAAATAAAAAACAAAAGTTCGTTATTAAAATCTTTAATAACGAAATAGCTTTTGGTTTGTTTCATTAGGTAAACTCAAGGAACAAAACAATTGGCATTTTAGCTCAAAGTCACATCTGAACCCATGTATCACGTTTCTTTTGTTCATAGTTTCGCTTTTGCAACATTTCTATGAGGCTAAATATTTTAAAATCAAGGGTAATTTGAAATAAAAAACAAAAGTTCTTTTTTTGAGATTAAAATTAAAGGAGAAATTTGCTTGAGGTAACTTTTGACTATAATGCGTTGGTCTTTTTGAATATCGGCAGTTAAATCTTTATTTTGTTTAATTGAACTTCTTAAAAAATGTGTTTCGCTTAATCTAATAACGAAAAGTCATGGAAGAGGGAAAAAATTCAATGTCAATTTCTGAAGTTCTCTAAGCAATTGTTTCATTTTTTTATGTAGTGCATTTTTTATTTATTTTATTTTTAATTAATTTTCTTTTAATAATAGAATATAATAAGTAGCACTATGTAAAAAAAGGAGAAAAAGGAGAGTAAAAGACCTAGAAACAAAACAGAAATATTTGCTCAAAATAATGGACCCTGGCTTCCCAATTATTGGGGAGGGGGTTTGGACTCCCCTGGTTACGACGTCAGTGCTCCCAGACATTGCCCAGATGTGCCCATACACAAGGACGGTAATGTTAAGATCCCAGCAAACATGTCACTCTCCCTTCCACGAAGTTTAGTTAGTTTTCTGAGTTTCAGAAAAATGCCTCGAATCAATTTTAATTGTTTAACCTATATATTCATGTCCATGAAATAAAAAAATATATGCGTTGCAATTTAGATCATATAAATCAGTGGGAAAAAAATCAAGTCATCTCAATTAAAAAGAGCTTTGAAAGAAATTCATACTGGCGCAATTGTTCCTTGACCCCACCAAATTCTCAGGAAGTAAATGGATGGTATTTTCAATGTAAATGTAAACGATAACAATCTCTAGCTCCATACCTGCTCTAGTTCCGGTTAGAAAGTTTGAAACTGCTTACTAAAGCTTATTCTGTGAGGTGATATGGATGGTGTTTTCTACACTAGGGAACGCTGCAAGCTCGGGACTGCCTAAATTTGTGCTTCCAACCTTTGCGTAATTACTTTTCCACACAGGAAAATTGACAATAATCTACAAATGAATCTAATTNCACAAAAATTTGGAACAGAAAAAATGTTCACGTTTTATTTAAAGTCGTGCAAGATTATTATAGATTTTATTATAAGTTCTGCTAGAAACCGAAACTAATTATTTAATCCATTTATTATATGAAATAATAAATTTGTGAGAGAAAAAATTATGTCTGAAATATATTCATAAAATATCTAGGTAAATGATTATAAAAAATCATAAAATATCTGGGTAAAAATTATCTTTGAAATCGGAAATCTAATTTAATCCCAGCGTTAAACGCATCCTATTCGAACGTTCGAATCGCTTTCACCAGCAAATTGTTAGGTGAAAGCTTTCCGATAGATGGGAGGAAAAATGAAGATCGCAGCCCGTTAGCAAAATCCGTTCGAAAGCGCGAGGTTTCAGGTTTTCCCTAGGAGTAGAAACGTGACGTCAAAATGACGTCATTTTTCTCTTCCTAGCTCGTTCGAAGTCTGCGAGGTTTGAGCTCTTGGCCTCTCTCCATTTGTTTATTACTGTTTGTTCTTGTTGCAAGCTGTGCACCATCTTACGTTAGTGTTAGCATATTGTTCAAGGAGCAAGATAAAGTTTATACCTTATAATTCAGGTATAAATTAGAAAGCTGGCATAGATTATTGATAAGGTAAGAAGTGTTTCACAACGATTCTTTTTTCAAATGTTAGGTTTACATATTTATTATTGATCAAACCACATGTTACTACTACTTAACACTACTATTTCACAATTAATGTTAAAATTATATACTCTTTAAACCTTTGTAAACACAAATAATAAGTAATCAAATTCTACCACGTTTGCAAGACTCTCAAAACACAATGATCACGTTGTGAACCAAATGACTTTAAAATACACCGGAAACAGTAACCCGGAAGTATGCGCGGTGTAAAGAGCATGCAGCGCTTCCTAGTGTAGAAAACACCATCCACAGGTTTTACAGGAATTGATGCATTCGTTTCTTAGCTATAACTTTACCTGTATAATTTGTTGTTGTGTTCTCTTAAAAGCGGTGATGTAACGTGGTATACGAAGTTTCCAATGAATATTTTATAACTGTTTAATTAAAAAATTTAATGAAATAACAATTTTTTTCTTTGATCGCTAAGTTTTAAACCAAGGTACGCATAAAAAAATATTCTATGAAAAAAACACCTTTAACGGAATGACATGTCATTTTTGTTTCGTTCCATATGAAAATTTCAAAAATTAAAACCATTTAATTTATTCAGGCTCCATGTAAAAGTATCTTTATTTAGAAATTTTAAAAATTATGAGTTTCATAGATTCTGATTTCTATACATCTGGTTAAGTTTTGAAAATTCTATTATATTTAGAATACTTTTATTGAAGTATATTATGGGTTTATGTCATTAATTTAGCGCCAAATCCTTTACTTTTTTAATAAAATGAATTTATTACATTCATTTCATGGAGCAAAATTTTTACGAAAATTTACTCTATTTAATTGTTGGGGATATTTCTGTATCGTGATAATGGGGTATTTTTGTACCAGGGTTAGCTAGTTTTTAATGTCAAATCGAAACACTTCTACCTTAGCTATTGTATTTGGTGCGACAGATCACAATACGAAAATATTTAAAAGAAAATTTTGACTGTTGAAAAAAATATTTTGTAATTATTAAATATTCTTGTTTTGTACTTGCAAAGTGCCATGACAATTTTATTTAACTAAATATTAAAGAAGTAACGAATATTCGGCCACTATTCAGTGTTGGTATATTCCGTTGGCCAAATATTCGACTTAAGTTTCTTTTCTGAATTCGAATTAATTTAATAAAACGAAATCTAAAGTCGTATTTTTTACTGTACATTAGTTGAAACAGATTTTACACATATTTGTTATGTTCGGAAAAACAAGAAAAATCTAAATTTGAAGAATTGAAACTAGATTACTTTGAAACCACAAGCTTTGTAGTGCTAATATTTTTTTTAAAACTATATTCACTCAGACAATTTGATCATTTTTTCAAAAATTTTTGTTTTAAGAATTGAGAATATTTTTTGTATTGCTGCGTTTTTGTGTGTGTGTGTTTCCTTTTTACAATTTTCTGTTTTTCTTATAGCAAAGCATTTTACCAGAACATTTCTAATAGTTTTAATTCTTTTATTGACATTTTTTCCTGTATGGTAAAACAGATAACCGGTAACCTGGAAAACTATGATTTTCAACCTTAAAGTTATATTTCAAGCAAAATTTTTTTGTTTCTCATGCATTTTTGGTAATTTTTCTTTTTATCAGCATTTTTATTATGACAGACATTATTTTTTTATTATATAAACATTATTTTTTTACTGTCCATGTTTTCTAAAAATACGGCAGTGTGAAAAAGTTAATTAAAATTTTTGGTGTTGAATGCTATGTTTAAAAATTAATTACGATTTTTATTTGGTTTCTTTCTAGCTTTTTCTTTTTTGAGAAACTTTTGTGATTATTGAGGTTTTCATTATGACACTGCAATTAAGAGAGTTTCTATTAGATTTATAATTCTATTTTCTTCACTTTTTCTTGAAAATGCAGTAATTGGGAAATTGAGATAGCTTTTTAATTTTTCTCTTTCGCTTTTATATATAATATTATTTTATGGGCATTTTTGTGATAGCACAAGGTTTTTAAAGGCATTTCTGATATACTCTTTTAACCTTTTATTGCTTTTTTTTTCTCCGAAAAATATATTTAGCATTAAAGTTTTGTTTTAAATGACTAAGAGGATTTTTTTTTTCTCTCTCTCTCTTTTATGACCTTAGTTATTTTTATTTTTTTAGTCTTTTGCAAACCATGTTAATCAAGTTGCGGAGACTTGGCAATTATTCTAGTGCAGATCATGATGCATACATTTTTACTTTTAGTTAATATTTATGTTGAAAGTACTTAAATGATTTTGCTTCTAAATTGTTTAAAAAAATGTTTTTTTTAAAAATTATTTTAATTTTATATATATTATTATAGCATGCCATGTTTTAGGGAAAATAATAATTAAAAATAAAATAAAACAATAACATTCTAGGTTCAATTTTAGACTTGTTTTTCTCACAATCAATTTTAAACACAGTTAGAATTTCTGCAACTGCTCCTCTCAACTTTATTTCTGTATTTTTTCATTGTTCATTCTTTCTTTAATTTTTTTTTAATTGTTCGCATTTGACTTGCCTTTTTAAACTTCTATTTTCTCCCTTTAATCTTGTCCTTTAATAATTGCTTGGCTCATTTTTTTCTTTTATTTTATTGTTACACTTTTTTTATAAAGTTTATTTTTAAGGTTTTATTTACTATTTTTTTCCTTTCCTGCTTCATTGTTGTCATTTGGTATGGGTATGCCATACACGAAATATGCTCTTGCCTTTTTATTCCTGTTTCATCTTTCAACATAGAAACAAAATCAAATATCAGTCTATTACACTTTGAGGAGTTTCTTTTCATCAATAATTCATTATATTTTACGGCCTAGGAAAAAACAAAAGTAGCCACATCTAAAAAGTTGTTGAAACGAACTGCCAATAAAAAAAGGCAGAAATAGTTATACAATAATATGTATCATAGGGTGCATAGCATTTTTAAAAAGTGCTTGAAGTTGCTTTTTTTCCATGGGTGTTTTTAAAAAGCGCTTAATTTTCCCTTTTCCGAAATGTAATATTTTTCTTTACCGTGTCTTAAAATATCACATATCGGTAAGATTTTTTAGTAATAAATATTTGATTGATATTAACAAACTCTAATTCGATAGCAGTATGTAGCTATAAATTCATGTTTTATGTCATGAAAGTGCACTCCTTTTCTAATCCACAGTCTTTCACACTTTTTTGGATGGTATCTGTGAACTGAGTTAAGGACTGACAGTTTAAGGCTTAATAAACATAGTATTTTAAAACCTTTTGTCATATTTTACTTTTGATGATATTTATAGAATTTTGTGTGTTTTCTTAGTTATTATTTTCATTGGTTATTGTTTATTGGATTATTTTCAATAATATATGCTAGAGCATTTATTATTGAAAATATTTTGCTCCAGCTTCATAAGTTCCTGATATTAACAACTTATATTTCAGTTAATTTGAATCTTAAATAGCTAATATTTATTCATTATTTTCAGAACAGCCTCATTATGCCACTTTCGTGCCGTTTTTACAGCCAAAAGTACCCGGAAATAGAAGATGTTGTTATGGTGAAAGTTCGCTCAATAGCTGAAATGGGTGCATATGTTTCATTATTAGAATACAATAGTATTGAAGGAATGATTTTGCTTTCTGAACTTTCTAGAAGACGTATCAGATCTATAAATAAGCTTATTAGAGTTGGAAGAGATGAATGTGTTGTTGTCATTAGAGTGGATAAAGAAAAAGGTAAATATAATTTGCTGTATTTACTATGTTGAAAAAGTTCCAGTTGAAGTTTCAACAAAGTTTTACAGTTACCTATGTTTTGCATTTTTCATTTTATATCATAAAATGTCAAATTGTGCATAATTTTTATCAATTTGTTTTATACTCATATATTAAAATAATTTTGGGAGTGTTTAATAGCTTATACTATATAATACTATGTAATACAGATATCTTTAGGCTTGGGCTACCACTATACATTTTTCTTGATTTCTGTCATTGAAGACGTCCACAGTAGTTCAATCAAAGAAGTGCAATGAACGACAAAATTCAGAGTTTAAAAATTAACTGTAATCCATTTGTTCAGGGACCACCATAAAATCAGTGGTCAATAACAGATGTAAAGGGTTGGTATACTATTCTGGTGATTTCTTTTTAATTTTTTTTTTTTGTTTGGGTCTTTGTCCAATGTAGCACACATCTTTGTTACTAAACATTACATATTATAAGTATTTGATCTCCCATTTAAATCCAATGTATTGCCTTTAAAAATATATATATTATAGAGGCGTGTAAAGACTAGTAAGATCTTTTAGTCCGTGGGACGAGTGTTTTAAAGTTTCTTAATTTCTATTCCTGATGTGGCAGTGCCAAGTATCTATAGTACAGAAAATAATCTCTTTAACTATGAAGTATTTTAACAACAGTGGCAGCTAGATAGGAGTAAAAATTAATTATTTTTTAAGAGCATCAAATTTTTCTGATATTTTGATACTAAGGGAGATTTATTTGGTAAATCTACAGAAAATAGCATAAGGAGGTAATTTGAAAACTGAGGATCAAATACATTTATTACATAAGATTTCACATTTTGATACATTTTAACGGTGGTGAGTGCCCTTTCGAACTCAATTTCAAGTGCCCTTCTCTGTGGGCAAGCACCCTGCCCTTTTTTATTCCTAGGGAGAACTCTGTATTTCCATAAAATGAAAACTTCAAAAATGTATTAAAATTTTTTAGCATGTAATCAAGATTCGTTGCTTAAAAATTATAAAATAATTTGAGAAAAGTATTTAAAAATGTGTGAAATTATAATAATAACTGAAGTAAAGAAGGTTGACAAACTAACTTCCTTTTTGTAATTTCTTTGAAGAAAAAAAAGTACTAAAATATCCGTTTTATTGGGGGGGGCAGGTGGATAGGATGACATTCCTTCCTTATTACAGAGCTCATTTTAGACAGGGTAAACAGGGCGCAGCACCCTGCTGCCCTTTTAGTCAAAAGAACCCACCTTGTTGCCCCTGACGTAAATTAGTGCCCTGATGTAATAGACTCCATACCCTTTTTGCCCTTTCTGTCTTTAACCCGTCTTTATTTTTTCCTCAAACTCTACAATGGATTTCTTAAACTTTTGTTGTTTTTTAACTCTTTTTATTTAGTTTCTCATTGCTGTCAATACATAGATTTATATGGGAAATGAAAAATAGCCATCACACCCCCTTGTTGCACTTGTCTTTGAAAGTTTGCAGTTACTTCCACTATCATTAAATCATAACTACAGACACTCAAAAACATATATTTATTAATATATGCATGCATTTTAAATAAATTACTAAGCTAATCAGCTCATTAACTCGATATATATGTTAATTTATTAATAAAAATTAGTAATTAATATGATTGCTTTGCTACTTTTAGTAAAGTTAAAAGAAAAATTTCTTTTACTAATTGACAATGTTATTTAATAGAACGTGTAAAGACCATAGAAAGAAATTATTGCCTTCTTAGAATAATAATGCCCTTTTTTTAAACTTTTGCACCCTGCCTTTTTTCTGCCTAGAATGAGCTCTGCTTATTATTAGGTGTATCTGTATAGTGAATATTGTATATAACTATCTACATAGCTGCAAAATTTTAGGTATTCTATTTAAAATATTATTTTTACATTTAAATTGGATGTAAAATTTATGCTTCCTATTTCATTCTTGCATTTCTAAATTTAATTTAAAATGGTTTTTGACCACCACTATATATAAAATGGGTTAATATTTATATATAAGTTGTTAAAAAAGTTCTGCAACACTTGCGAAAATTTCAACTTCTATGAATTTTCCTGTTGTCTTCTTGTTTTTTGGTGTTCTTAGTTTTAATTTTCATCAATAGGCTCTAAATTCATCAATTTTCATCAATAGTGCATAAAACTGAACTTCTGGTTGTGATTCATTATTGCTATAAACAAATTAATTATTAGTTCATTTATCATTTACCAGTGTTGTAGAACTTTTTTAAACAACTTAATAGATCATGATAATTTTACTTTGTTATTTTTACATTCTGAGCCAAATTCAATTTTTATTTTACTACCATTAGAAATAATCATCCTTGGAGTAATTAAAAGTTAGCCATTTGGCATCTTTTTTTTCTAAAAAATCCCTTTTTTAAAATCTTTTTTTCCTATCACCTTGCTTTTTGTTTATTCGACAATAAAAATGGATTAAAGAATTTAGTAAAATGCTTCCCTTTAATCAATCGATTCATTTAATTGAAAGAAAAGAAATTTACTACTGAAGTGAAAAGTGTTGTAAATGTTATTCTCTTTTTAGACTGGAGTGCTTTTTCATTTTTACCTTAAAATAAATAACTTTATAAACATTTAGATAATCTTAATTTCCTTTATTTTAAGCTTATTCACCTGTGAGCGAAGAGAGAATAACCTATTCTTACAAAGAAGCATTGCATATTCTTATGTAGCCATATTGTTTCAGGTCTAAACTTAGTTCCTAATTTTGTTTTAGGTTGTTTTTTATAAAAGAATTTATCCGTTTTTGAGATTTATTATTTGTTTCAATTTGACATGCGTTGTAAATTTAAATTGAATATAAAAAGAAATATTGTTGTATAGCAGTATGTCCCAATCTTTTTTTCCTTGTGTTCGCCATCAGTAACTAGTAATTATGTAGAACATTTGTTTTTCATGTTGCATAATACTAGTTACAAACAAGAAACAAAAAATATGATCATAAAACATCTGCAAACCATTTATAAAATAGGAAGAAGAAAAATAATTTAATTAACCAGCTGGGTTTTAGTTTAGCAAACACTTTGCAAAAATTCTTAATGGTCTAATTGTGCTCATCTGATAGAACAAAGGAATTCCAATATTGGCTCATTTCTGACAATTTCATTCTTTCAAAATATTAACCTTGCAGAAAATATATGTAAAAAATTTTATTTCTTATTAGTCATTTCAAATTCTGTTATTACCATAATATTTTCACAAATCCTCTTTGTACAATCTCACTTATCTGTAAGGGCCTGTAAAAACCAATGCTATAAAGAACCATTTATAATTTAATATTTCTTAGAAAAACTTAGAAAAAAATGAGGATAGTTTATCTATATTATTCTTAGACACTAAAATGCTTTCTATGATATTTATAAATCTATACAATCTACCATTTATCAGGTGAATGTCCAGCATCTTTGAAAAACATGATATCCAACCTAACAGAGCTTTTTTAATTAAGAAAGTCTTTATTTTGTGCTTATGGTCTTTAAATATCAATTTCTCACAACTGCATTTCTGACTCTGCACTGCTATGTAATAGAGTTGAGCTGTATTTCACTTTTCTTAACAGTTTATTGATTTGAAATAATAGTGATAAAATTACTAACTACAGAGAAATATTAGTTTGGTATTTTTAATGCAATAATATAAAATATTTAACAAACTGTTTTCCAAATCATATTTTAAAATGTTAATTTACAGGTTATATTGATTTATCTAAAAGAAGAGTATCTCCTGAAGATATCGAAAAATGTGAAGAGAAATTTGCCAAAGCCAGAGCTGTGAGTTTCCCCCTTAATAATATTTCTGTTATGAATAACAATATTGTAACTATATTGAATAACTATATATTCTGTTATGAATAACTATATTGTTTTGTAATGAATAACTATATTATTGTCTCTAAATTCCAGGTAAATAGTATTCTTCGACATGTTGCTGAAATTTTAAAGTATGAAACAGACGAGGAATTAGAAGAACTATATCGTAAAACAGCCTGGCATTTTGATGACAAAATGAAAAAACAAGCTACTTCATATGATGTCTTCAAACATGCTGTAACGTAAGGCATATTTAGGCTTATTCCACTGATTTTAAAACCAAGGGGCTGAACTTTTTTTATATGTTTATCATAGCTGTGGCACATATTGTTAAAGAAAAATATATGATCTTCCTTATGGAGGACATTATTTTTGTTAAAAAAATAAAAAAATTATGTTTCATCATAAATTATCTTTTTTACGATATTAGCCAAAAATTGTTAAT
This sequence comes from Parasteatoda tepidariorum, assembly GCF_043381705.1. Taxonomy (NCBI): domain Eukaryota; kingdom Metazoa; phylum Arthropoda; class Arachnida; order Araneae; family Theridiidae; genus Parasteatoda; species Parasteatoda tepidariorum. The sequence continues at coordinate 89,211,858 of NC_092210.1, read as the reverse complement.
GATCTATTTTATTATTATATTTCTTAAAGACTTCTAAAATTTCTTAAAACTTTTAAAATTTCTTAAAACTTCCAAAATTTCTTAACACTTGTGATCTGTACTAATCATCGTTTAATTTTCAATTACTAATTTATTTTTAGTAAGAATACATCAAAACACATTTTTTAATCCAATCAAAACTTATCAATGTTTTGGGGAATCACAAGCGTGACCATACATACGTATTTTCTGTTACATTTGTCATTAAATTTACATAATTATGAAATTTACAAATTATAGTCATACTGTTTTATAAAATTATATCCAAAAATTAAAAATGTGACTTCAAGCATTCATGTATGTGACATGGAATTCTGAAATGCTAAGTAAACGTTTAAATTAAACAGATCCAAACTGCCTCCTCCTCCTAGTTTGACATATAAATCAAATTGATACTGTGTTGTGTTGCAAGTAGATTTTACTATGAATTATTCATGTGAATGACAGAACGAAATACAATCTGTGCTTTACAGCAGAGAAAATGTAACTTTGTTTACATGTGCATTGCTCGAAAATAATAAATAAAAAACGCATCATTGTCTTATTGTAAGTATCAAAGGTAATCAAAGCTTATCAAAGGTGAATCTGAACTATCTGTGTCTGCTTTTATTTAAAACCTCTTGAAATTATTAAATTTGGCAAATAAAGCTGAAAACGAGTTTTTTCTATAAATTTCTAGAAATTCAGGTTGCTTAAGCTTTCTGATTAGAAATTTATAATATAAAATAATCTTTTACTACTTTATAAACATGTTGAGATATTTTGTTAATTAAGCAATCGTGGCTTAGTCTTCGATTTAAATAAGAAATATAAATATTCAATCATTTCTTTGAAAGATTATTTTTAATGACTACTTTATACTTTTGTAATTTTACTTTTATAAGAACTAGGAAAATTTTAAAAAAGCTGTTATGTTTTAGTAATTATAACAAATGCATTTTTAAGTGGTAAAAAATTAAAATTTAAATAAATTAGTAAATTTTTAAAAAACCTTTACGTTTTGCATTGTAAGAAATAATTTTTTAAGTGAAATAGGAGAAGATCAAAATAGCGATTCAGTTTTTGAATTTAATTTTAGGGATCCAAGTATTTTAGATGAATGTGGTCTAGATGATGAAACAAAAGAAGTATTGTTGTCTAACATTAAACGAAGATTAACTCCACAAGCTGTTAGAATCAGAGCAGGTATTTACTCTTGTAAAATTTTGATTATTTATTTCTATATTCAAGTAGCTAATATTTCTCTCCTTTTACAATAATAGATATTGAGGTAGCATGTTATGGTTATGAAGGAATTGATGCTGTTAAAAATGCTCTTAGAGCTGGTATCAACTGTTCTACTGAAGATATGCCCATTAAAGTAAAACATTTTTAATAATTTAATTTTCAAAATATATTAAACAAGGTAACTGTATAATTTTCACCAACATTTATCATTTAGAAATGTTATTGTTAAAAAGGTTTTATTTGATTTTTTAATATTGAAACAGTACATTTAAGGACAATTGCTGTTGCTTATTTTTATTGCATACACTGCTATCTGAAACAGAGATTTTGCTGCTTAAGTACTAAAAAAAATAATCCTTTAAGTATTCCCTGATAAATTTAAAAAATTTCAAAAACTGAAAATGTCTTTCATTATTGTAGGGTAGTGTGTAGTACATTTATATATGTATATATATATATATATATATACAGTCAAACCCCGCTATAGTGAACCTTCAAGGGACCGAAATTTCGGTTCACTATATCCGTTACGCAGACAATTTAACTAATGGTTCCCAAACTCCTCCCTTTTATTACACATTATTCAAATAAATGACTGGAAAGCATTATGTAGTAGCAAAAAATTTGTTATTTTTCATCACTCTTCGTCTTGAGTACATAAAAATTTTTTTTTTTAATCTTTAGCTGATGAGCAATCCTCAACATCAGATATGGAAACACTTCCCGACTCTCAGATAATTTTTCCTGAATTTCTGTTATTCCGCTTTTTAAACCTGTCTAACCTGCCATT
>NC_092210.1:89190508-89209270 GCF_043381705.1 Parasteatoda tepidariorum | reverse complement strand
CCAACCCTTTGACCAATAATTAATAATTACTCATTCCCTTTGACAGAAAATGCATATTGATCCCACTGACACCTTACAGGTGGATCATCTGCCTGAGTTGGAAACATCTGCTTGGTTTGTTTAGGGATGGGAAAGAGAGATAAAAGAAGCAAACAAGAAAAATGCTTATCGCTACATTCCCCTCTATAGATGGTTCTGAAAATCGGTATATGTATTGATTTTGAAGTAGAAATTTCAAAATTATTACACAAAAAAAAAGAAAAAAATGGTGAAAAAATCAGTCGAAGACAGAGAAAAGTTCGTTATATCCAACTTCCTCACTTTTTTGGTTCACTATAGTGGGGTTTGACTGTATATATATATATATAATTTCTATATTTTGGCATTAACTTCTTAACACAAGTTAAACTCTAGACAAGTTCATTACTAATGATATATTAGAAATGAAGCATTTCTTTCTAAAAAAGTTTTAGAACTTCATATTCTTCTTTTTCTTTTAAATTGTTGTTTTATTCTCTTTCAGTAAATCATCAACATTTCTTACTATTAGAATATTATTCCTTCAATATTTTTATCTTTTCTTTGTTATACTACATAGAGGAGAGATAAATTTGTCTGTGAAAAGTTTCTCTGCATAATGTAGGAATTATCAGGCGCAATTAATTTTACTGACGACTAATTTAAGCAAGAAGTAAATGAGAAACCTAGATCAGTCTAAAAAATTTTTAGAACTGATTTGTTGCTAAATTGGCTTCCAAAAGCAGGGTGACTGACAAGTGTGTTAGTGATTCGATTATGGGAAGATCTTTGAAACTCTAAGTTACGCTAAAGAGACTGGTCAAAGCCATCAAAAGAAACAAGTAGATGTTCTTACCCAACATGCTTAAATCTTCAGAAGTGAAATTTTTGTTTTTTAATTTTTTTCTCCAATAAATTTCTTATTTACTTAACTATAAATATTTCATCACTCACTTCAGACTCTATAATGATTATTTAAGGCTGATGATATTTATAGATTTATAATGGATATCTCACTATTTTTTAAAAAAATACTGTGGATTACTGGAACCTACAAGTTTTTTGAGACTGTTGGATTACTTAACACTTGCATTAGGTAAATTTACATGTTAATTCAAATTAATACAGTAACCACTATATATAGATGGAACACCAGTTGATGGCATTTGGCACAGATGCTCAAAGTTGGAACTTTACCATACCTTTAAAGAACCTGACATCATGAAGCACATAAAAATTAAAAGAATTTAATGGGCTAGCCACATTATTAGAATGAACAATCAGCGCCGCTATAGTGAACCTTCAAGNCATAAAAATTAAAAGAATTTAATGGGCTAGCCACGTTATTAGAATCAACAATCAGCGCAAAAAAAAAAAAAAAACATTTTCTGCCAGGCCCACTGGATTATGAGCTAGGGATCTACTGCTTAGAAAGAGATTTTGCCATGTTGAGAGTGAATAACCATGGCCAATACAAGAGCTGTCTGGATAAAAATTCTTCAGAAGACTAGGGCCCACCGTGGACTGACATGCCATTGAATAAGAACTTTTCATACATACGGTGATTTTAAATAACACATGATCTACAATTTCACGCTATTTCTAAATGGCTTGTTTGGGTTTTTTATGTTTTTAACACTGATATTGCAATAAATATTAGTAAGATTTGCAATCTTACTCATAAGCTATAGCTTTATCAGTAGAATGTTAAAATAAATTATGATGCATAGGTGTTAATCATATGATAATAACAAGGAATGAATAACAAGGATTAAACTGAATTCTGATTATCTGAACTCTGCCTTCTCCACTCACTATTTACACTCAAACATTTTTTTTAGATTAATCTAATAGCTCCACCTCTATATGTTTGTACTACTACAACAATGGAAAAAGCAGATGGACTGAAAGCATTACAGGAAGCTTTGGAAAAAATCCAAACTACAATCAAGGCTTCAGACGGAATTTTCAATGTTTTGATTGCTGTAAGTTAATTCAAAAACAATTATTCTTTTTTTTTTTTAAATTTTTTTTCTGGTTTACCTTATTTATGTTTTCTTTTATAAAGTATTTGATAAAATAGCATATAGTAAGTCATGTTATGAATTTTATTAGATTTAATGAATAAAATCTGATATGTAAGAAATAATGTAACATTTTAATATTATTTTGAAATTGAGTATCATTAACCTTAATTTTTATTGGGAAAAGAATAAATGATAAATTTGACTTCATTCAACTGAAGATTCGGTTTTATGAGTAGAGATTGACAAACTTAAAAGTTGATTTTAAACTCTAAACTCAGTGGTAGGACAGCCTATAGAGGGCCAAGGCCTACTGTGCCCATCTCAGTTTTCCTGACCTTGGGCTCCGGGGTGCAGGAGCAGATGTTCTGGTCAGGTGGTCAGCCGAACGCGGAACCCCCAGGGTTTAGTACCCAAGCATGCTTGGTACTCCTTTATCGACCCACTGAAGGGATGAAAGGCTAAGTCAACCTTGCCCGGCCCGAGGATCAAACCCAGGTCCTGTCTGAGCGCTTCCACTTAGAAAAGTTGATTTTAACCTTAGATAAAAAGAGTAGAGATATTTTCTTTGACTGCTTTTTTTTATAAGAAGAAAAAAAGGAAAAGCAAACGATTCATTAAATTACTTTCATTTGTAATGGAAAATAATTTTTTTAGTGTAACTTTTTCACTGAATTTAAAATTTATTTAATATATACATTGGGAAATTAAAAATCTGATTGGTGCAATTAGAGCAGGCGGGTCAAATCAGATTCAGTAAGAATCTTCCCCAAGTTCCTGAAAATGATCAATTGAATATTTTTGTTAATATCCCTTCTTTAATAATTTTTAAACTAAGACTTATAAAGTATTGTGAATTCTACGAACTGAATTGCTTGAAAAGTTGGCAGTCAAACAACTGTTTACATTTGAAAATTTGAAGCCTATATCGAGCATACTCCAAAACTCCATATCAGAAAAATTTCCCATTAATAGAGCCACATTAATGAGAAACTATACATATAAAAAAAATAAATTTCAAAACCAGTATATAGCAAGAAAAGGTTAAAATTTAGTGTGCTAAAGGTAGAAAAAAGAAGTTACTTCATCAGCTGTACCCAAATCTTTTAATCAATTCTTTTTCTATTACTTTAATTATCGAAATTTTAAGTAATGTATTACTTCTTAATAGCCTAAAGTTCTCACGGATCTTGATGAAGCTGAACTTGCAAGACAATTAAACAAACTTGAACTAGAAAATGCTGAAGTTTCTGGTGATAGTGATGTGGAAGGAGATGGTGATGAATCTGAAGAAGAAGAAGGAGATAAGAATGAAGATGCTGAATGAGTGTACTTTCCCATTAGAGAACTTATTTAAATTATTTTATGATACTGCTTGAAATGTTGTTTACCATAAATCATTTGACTGAAATTTTATTAGTTCGTCATTAAGAAGAACTATTTAACTTAGAACTCATTTTCTTGGAAATTATTTGTTGTTCACAATAAATGCATTTGACTGAAACTTCTTTATTATGACATTAAGAATTACTATTTAACTTATATAGGGTTTTTCTTTTAAATCATATAATTTGTTTCTGTCTTCATTGTATAAATGAAATGATTTTTCATTACTTTGACATACATAAAACTTTATTATTATGACATTAAGAATAACTATTAAACTTACCATCTTCATTGTATGAAATTATATCTAAATGAAATGAGAACTACTAAGGAACTATTCAAAATATGCTGTTTGTATTTTAAATTATCTGTCATTACTTATTTTGAATTTGATACACTCAATAAAGAATTTTTCTAATAAGCATGGTGTATTATTTAATATTTATGAAGTGTACCCTCGATACAAAAACCTTAGTATGTCAACCACAACAACAAAATATTTCCCCTTAGCATTTTATATCAGCCTAATGTTAATTTGAATTCCTATTTCGAAGAATTTCTTCTCAAAACCTTATGTCGAATTTTATTTGAAATAGAAAATTAATCAATGTAAGCTTATTGTACTCCAATTCTTTTCTATTTAATGCGTAATTATTTTTATCTTTCTTTTAAAAATAAAATTATCATTGTTGTATTCAGACTTATAATCAACTATCATTACATCAGTCAATGCCCAATATACCTTTTTAAACTCCTCACAAAAATGTACTAAGATAGGTATACAAATTCAGTGTCGCAAATTAGTATTTAAGTAAGAAAGAAACAAAAATTTTATCGAAATATGTTTAACCACTAATGAGAGAGACGGGATGAAAGATATCAAAACCAATTAGATTGAATAGTAAAACTAGGAGAAGTTTCTAAAATTTGGAAATCAATCGGGCTTTAAATTCTTTTCTGTCAAAAAATCCCTTAGATTCGTTACATTACATTTCCAGGGCTGATTGTGCTCCGGAAAAATTCCGGATTTTTCGCTAACAGTGATCCGGAAGTTTCAAAAAATCATTGATCGCAGAAGTTTCCGGAAATCAAAGGTCAAATTTCCTTATAAACAGTTTATTTTATTTGTTTGTAAGGGAGAGCCAGAGAGATACTTTATAAGCTTATATTCATGAGTAATATTCATTTTTTATCGATTAATAGTTGTTATAATCATTAACTCAAGAAAGAAAGACATATTTGTAAATTTTAATTACTTCTCCAGGTCATCATAGGTATGTGTAAATTTTAAATATATTTTGGGTAAACTTAGAAATATTGAGAAAAAGGAAGAAAAAATACCTTGTTCAAATTTTTCTCAACTTAAAACGATTTTTTTTTTTTAACTCAAGAAATTTTCCGGAATTTTGACTTGGACTCACAATCACCCCTGCATTTCAATATGAGTCATGTTTTGTCATTCATTAAACAGATATCTGTGTCTTAAAACATTTAATTCTATAATAAAAGTAATTAATTCCTCCTGTCCTCCATACATTTGTCCAGTACACCCAACACTGATTTTTTAGGGTTAAATGACATGCATAATACACAAATGCAATACTGATATATTCTAATTGTAAATGTTATCCTGACTCCACCATGGCCAATACAAGAGCTGNCGGAGACAGTATAAAATTTATAACAGCTTAAAATTGTTTTAACTGATATCAAACAATTTTATATTGTGAAGAGTAATTATTTCCTTCCTCGAAAACATTACAGAATTGTAATTAGTTTAAAAATAAAAAAATATCATTGCATTCGTTAATATTATTCACTTAAAACTAAGACAACAAATTTGTGTTTCTAACATATCTATGATGTAATGATTCTGTAGTGTATATATATCTACCACTACAAAAAATACAATTCTGATTCCCTAGTATGAGACATGTTAACTCGATTCTATGTACCTTTTCATAGATGAAAGTTGACGTTGTCCATAACTACTCTCATCACATTGGTGACTTTTGGACGTGATGTGAACACGCCTACCTAGACAGAACGCCCAGTACGATTAAAAATGGTCCACATTGAACACTTGACTTACTACCTGTAACTGCGACATTGTCCTACTCCCGCTGTTGCTTCTCAGTCTCGATCACACACTACGTATACACTCGATTGTTAAAGGCAACACAAAAGCGATATCGACCGTGAACTTAATGCAGCTCTCCCCACAATTATATTTCTCTTCAGTAGAAAATGCATTTGTTTGCCTCACGATCAAAGGATAAATAATAATAAAAAAATATTTATTTTTTATATAATATAATTTAAAGTATAAAACAAAAATAATAATTTTCTGTTATGTAAGTTCTGTTATAAAATAATCTCTAGCTAAGCATTCATTTTTCAGGATTGTGTTTATACAGGGTCTCTTAAATCAGACTGACAGTTTTTAAAAACCGGAGCCAAGAAAACGGTTAAGGTTAAAAAGTAATTCTTGCAGCACTTAATGTGTGTTCTCCTCCTCGAGTTCTTGTTTTAATAATAAAAATTAAAAAAAAAAAAAAACGCTTAGTTGGATAGAATCGGTCAGTAAATCAAAGAAAAACAACAAAATGGTAATTAAATGATTTTTTTTTAATTAAAAGAGTTGCTAAGCCAGTGTTTCCCAAAGTGTGGTATGCATACCCCCAGGGGTACGAGTTCTTATGCGAAATATCTTGCAAAAGGAAAATTTCATAACATTTTATTTAAAAACAAAGCTACCCATGAAAATTTACGATTACTTATTTTTCTATTGGCTATTTTTTGCAGAGTTAACAATTAATAATTAGTGTTGTCAACAGCCAGTTGTGATTTTTAACTTTAGTGCAATGTTTGTAGTAAAAAATGCATTCATTTTTTTTATTGGTGGTACACAGCATTACCAAAAATTTAGAAAGGGTACACAAAAGTCGTAAAATTGGGAAACACTGTGCTAAGCCCTTAATCATTCACTAGTAACAATGTTATTATTAGCGTCATAATTATTATAATTCAATAACTGATTTTCGAAAAAAGGAAAAGTTTGTAATCTTATGTAATTAATGAATTTGTTTTATCACACAGTGTTCCTCTTAAAAATAAATTACTAATTAATTATAAGTTTTTTAACAATTGAAAAATTAATATACAGTGATATCTCGAGATACAAGTGCCCAAACATACGAGTACAAACTGTCGAGAGAGCGAAGTTTTGTTTTGCTTTACGAGGAACGGCCATGCGAGCCCTTCTCGTCCTCGACAATGCTCCTGCTCACCCACCAAACCTCGAACATGACATCCTCGAAGAGTTCAAATTTATAAATGTTCTCTATCCACCATCTAACATCACTCCTATCCTGCAGCCCATGGATCAGCAGGTGATTTCTAATTTTAAAAAGCTGTACACTAAGTACCTGTTCCGGCGCTGCTTTGAGGTGACAGAGAACACAAACCTCACCTTTCGAGAGTACTGGAAGGACCACTGTAACATTGTGATATGCCTCAGAATTATTGATCAGGCCTGGCTGTGTGTTACAACGAGACCTTGACCTCTGCATGGAAGAAGCTGTGGCCAGAGTGGGTCTGTAGCCGAAAATTGTGCTGTGGCCCGAGTCTGTAGCTTCGAACACGAAGTGCCAGTGGAGGAGGAGATTGTGTCTCTGGGAAAATCCATGGACCTGGTGATGGGTGAGAGAGACGTGAACGAGCTCGTCGAGGAGCACTCTCAAGAACTGATGACCGAGGAATCACAAGAGTTACAGTCGCAGCAGCATTGTGTGGTTCTGCAAGAAATTGGTTTCGAGGAAGAGCGAGAGGTGGAGGAGGTTATCTCTACAAGTGAGATAAAAGAGTTCTTGGGAATATGGGAGAGAATTTCACAGTTCGTGGAAAAGAAACATCCCCAAAAAGTTGCAACTGGTCGTGCATCAGAGCTATTTAATGACACTTGCCTAATTCATTTCTGCAGCAGTCGGAAAAAGAGGAAGAAACAAACCTCCTTGGACAGTTTTTTCTTACTCCGGCTAAAAATGCAAAGACCAGTGAAGAGAAAAGCAGTGACTAAAATTAAGCATGCAGTAGCAATTAAGTTGTGTGTAAGTTGCATTTAAGTGACCAAAATACAAATATGTATGTACACTTTATAAAACCAGTTTTTTTTTGCTTTACATTCTCTTTTATTATGCTTTTATACAATATTTGTCATTTATAAATACATTTTTCTTATTCAAAAACACGTAACAAAAACAATTGGGGGTAGCATTTTGGGGGCTGGAGCGGATTAATGGCATTTCAATTAATTTCAATAGGGAAAATTGCTTCGAGATACAAGCAAGGTTACGGAACGAATTAAACTCTTATCTCAAGGTATCACTGTATTTTGTTTCATTGTTCAAAAAGAGTGAAAAGTTTTTTTTTTCTTTTCTGAAATGCAAGAAGTACAAGTGGATTATTAAACAATGACTAAGAAAATGTTTTATTCCATATAACTCTCTCAACAGTCTTATATACAACTTATTACAACTGTCTAAACAGCATGGTCCACATTGAAGTAACTAATTGTAACAAAGTGAAATATAATCTATACAATTATTAATTTAAAACAGATATTTTTTTCTTACATTATACACATACATCCTAAATCTATTTACAATGAGATCTAATTATAAAGAATAATTTTTTCTTCTTTTTTTGTGGTATTCATCAAAATCACTAACAAAAAAGCTCTAAGAAATTATTGTACAATGAACATACAATTTAATGGTTTATAGGTCATTCGCACACAATGGTAAATAGATAATAAATATGAAATTTTTCTTTATATTTTAATTCCTGATTTTGTCTGCTAACACAAGTATCTATGTCTGCTATCATAAAAAAATTTATCAACAAAGATTGTTTTCTTTAATTAATAATTTTAGTTTCACTTTTCGTTGTTTCTTCAGTGTAATAACAGTATTTATCAAAACTTTGCTTTTAAGCTACTGCTACTTCAAAACTGAAGTAAAAATGTCTGATGCAGTTATTACTACGTCCTTGGATATCATTAAAATACTTTCAAAACACTTTGGTAATGGCATTTTAATGTTAAGCATATTTCAATTTTAATTGTAACAAATGAAAGCTGGTTCAATATTTTTTGTAAAATAGAGTCCTAAAAATCTTTATACCTTATTCAGCAAGTTTAAACTTATTACATATGTATCTATTACAAAAGAATTAGGCCGGGATAGCCTGGTCGTTAGGAAGCTGGGCCCATGACCGAGAGTTTGTGGGTTCAAACCCCGCCGGCCGGAGACTCACCCTGTAGTTGGTGACTGATGCACGTAAAAATTCTGTCGAGACACAAAGCCCTCCATGTTCCCATAACAATACAAAACCTCTGGGGGTACTGGATTGGAGATCGATCGTTCTCTGATTCAGGTCAAAATTACGATCTGTGGATGAATCAATGGGTCTGCCTTATAAACATGTGTGGCAGAAGTTGAATTCTTGACCATAGATGGCGCCACTGAAAAACAAGAATAGCACACTCTGCCTTAAATTTGCTCGGTTTCACCAAGCAGGCTTGTCCATGTGGCAAATGGTATCAGCACCAACCAAGATATGCGATGAGTTTGTCTGAGTGTCTTTTTTATAATTCCAGAATGGTTTGAGTGAGCATTCTGAAATTCGTACATTGGGTTCAAGGAAAATTATTAACCCCTTAATCCTAAAAAAATCAATTGGTTCTTTTGGGAATATTGTTTGAAAAATGATTCTTATGCAAAAGTTTAACATTGCACCTTGTTTTTAAACTGCAGATGCTTTTTCCTCCATTTATTTAAAATATATCATTAATGATGTTTGCAAGTTTACAGCTATGCTTACTCAAAAACCGAATTTATATTATTGCATAGTTTTCAAGAATTATTAAGCTCAAGCAAAATTAATCACTGAATCTTTTGATTGTGGTAAATCTAGACTATCATGTGTTGGGCTCCATCAATAATCAATTATTATTTTTTGGTGAATAATAACACTGAATATAGTTAAGCTTTATTTGTATGGAATCTTCATTTAAACTGGATAGAGTTAATCTTAATATTAAACTTGTTTAGTATAATAACTAATTAGCTTTTTAATGTAAAATCACTAGGAACAGCTAAAAATAATAACATAAAGAAATAGGAATTTCTTTAATTGATCTAATTGCCTCAGCACATGACTTTCAGTTTCGTGTTCAAAATAATTAAATAATAAAGTTTAGGACAAGTCTTACATTTTACAGCTTTTAGATAAGAACTGTTGGCCTAAATGGCTTACTTAGTATAATTGGCAATTTTTGACTGTGGACATAAACTTTACCATTATGTTAGAATGACCTTTATAGGAGCTCTGAAGTATAAGTTTATTTATTTTAATTTCAGTAAAAATGCACATTACATGAATACAGAAAAAATTTTGATTGCAATATAGTTATTTTTTATATATATATATTGCTAAACAAGTAATTAAAACACAACAATAACAATTATGAATATTCCAAAAACTAGTCATCATTTGTTACTTTAAGTGTCCTACAAGAATATCAACTTCTAGCAATATTTTTCTGTAGGTTTTTAAAGTTACCAAGTTTATTAGTGGTATCATTGTCATTAAAAATAAACTTTTATTTTTCTATAAAGTGTTTAAATATAAGTATTTTTTTTATAAAGTGTTAAAATATGAATGAAATTATATAAAAAAAAATTTTCTTAAATATTTATGATTAAAAAAAGTATTATTTTTGTATTTATCTAAGAGAAAACATGATTTTCAATTAAACATAAACCAATTTTGAAAGAACTGAATACTAAAATAAAAGTGTTTATTTGACTTTCTAACATAAAAACCATCAAAATCACATTAAAAAAAAATAGAGTTTAGAAATTTTTATCATTTTTAAGAATGAATGATATGAAGAGTAATCTCAGAATTGCAACGTAAGTTTCAAAAATACAGAAATGCTTATAAAATAAAAGTACTCACTTTCATAGAGTATTTCAATTAATGTATCTTAATTTCATAAAAATATCCTGTAGAAGTTGGTATACCTGAATACACATCATAAAATAATCCACAAAAAAATTTATAGGTAATAAACTTTTTTTTTTTTTTACTCTACACAGATTAGTTTTTATCATTATAATAATATTAAACATCAAGGACAGAATATCAAACTATAAATTTCTAGAAAAAGTAAAAAATCTTTAAGTTGTATATTGCATATTTAAATATTTCATAAATGCAAATATACAGGAAGTATATTTTAAAAAATCAATCCAGATAAAAATACCTTTGAAATTCAAAAAAATAATTGATAATGTAATACATTGCTTACAATTGCATAATATATGAACACCGAAATGCAAACAACTGCATAATATTGCTCAACCTATTTTTCCCCCCGTTCATAAGAGAGGGGAAAAATTTTGATCTATCTCAAAAGGAAAAAAAGTTCAAAAATTGTTATTGGATAAAATGCACATAGCAAGTAACATACAAAACAACTGAAACATAAAGATAACAAAACAATCAATGTATTATTCAAAAATATCAACTTCACAATTTGTAAATGAACACTCTAAAAACAACATGAACATGAAGCAATGGGAATTAATATATTAAATTTCGTGCAATATGATAATTAAAAGCGCATAATATAATAAAACATAATTCTATGGTATGCAGAGAAATGGCAATTCATTAAATAAACAATAAATATTCAATAAATAAAATTATCCATAACATAATTAAAACCATAATATTCCATTTGATATATAAATGGAAAAATTAAAAGAATAGCAATAAAAAACGGGCAGTTAAAGAAGAGCCATGTTAATTTATGATTTTCTATTTTTGATAAACTTTTTATGAAATTGCATAGCACTTTTACTTGTTACGTAATACTTATAACAATTTCATAACTATGGAAAAGTAAGTACCATATTTATGAAGATAATAGGGAAATCTTTTAAAATGGAATGGAATCTGAAGAGGAAAAAAAACCCAGTCCATTAAATATTTATTAAGATCAATTTTATAGTTTTAAGAGCAAATAAAGAAAGACAACTACCTTACATCAAAAGTAAAACATTTTAAAATTATGATACCTGTCATAATCTATTTTACACCTAAAGTATTTTTTAAACACTATAACAATTTAGAAATAATATTAGATACTTTAAGAATAAGATTAATATTAGTTTAAAAAAAAGGTATATCTCAGAAATTTAATGAAAATCATGCCAAGTACAGAATGAAAAAATGAGCAATTGAAATGAATAGAGGGGAAAGAATGTTTACTAGAGATTCAATGACAATGGCAATCAATTTTGGAATATTTTATCTTATTAGAGTACAGTTAAGCAACAAATTTTTATCACAGAATCACACAGGCAATATATATATATAAATATATATATATATTATATAAATATTTAGATTGTCATAAAGAAAAATTGACTAGTTTATTTTACCAATGTTAAACAAATTTACAATAAATATTTAATAACACGATTTTACATGAAGTTTAAATGAGTAATTTAACACATTGTATGCAAATAAATTTAAATTTTTCTTGCAATTTGAGCACAGGTCGAAAATTAGGAAAGTAATAATGTAATAAACTTATAGTATAATGTCTATAAGCACAAATATACTGAGTGTTCAAATTCCTGCAAAGAATGTTTGCAACACATGTAACCAATCAGTAACAAATTCGCAGACATTATGTTAAATTTAATAAAAATGTCAAAATAAGTTTAGCCATACACAAACATTATTATTATCAAATAAAGAGAATATAGGTAGTTTTTGAGGTCAAACTTTCAACAACAAATAAGATTTTTCTTTTTTTATCTATATAATTTTACATTTAAGCATTAAAACAGAATAAGTCCTCCATCAAAGAGTACTGATGAGGAAAAATAGCTTTGATTAATTTAAATAACATCAATTTGTTTTAGTAAGAGTTCCAAGTAGAAAAATTTGAAGTTTTTTTTTAAAGGATAGAGAAATTTTAACTGCTATTACTACAAAGCCATTACAGGAATTATTAATGCGCATTAAATTAGAAAAAAAAAAATGCAACTGATTTGGAAAAAAAAAACCCGCATAAGGCAATCTTGCTAAAATTAATAAAAGAATCTCAATTTTGCTTCACTTTTGAATAGCACATGGAAATGCATTCTAACCTGATTTGCCTCCTTAAGATACAACCAACATCTTTCCAACCACTGCGCTTATCTTCTCATTGATAACATTGCCTAAACTGTGCATTAGTCCGGATTAGGATTGGGCGATACATCGAAAAATATCGTTGTTATGCAATTATCGCTGATCCAAAGTTTGGATTGTCAATTTTTGGAAGCATTAGAAAATATGATTTACTGTGATGTGCATGATGCTTCCCGATGAAGAGCACTGCTCCTGATAGCATATAGATAGCTTCAAGTGCGCACGAAGAACCATTCTCCTAATGAATGATTATTTTCTTCAGATTGTAAGTGAGATAGCTGTGGTTATGATCATTATCTTTCCCCATGTTTATTTTATAGCGATTTATCCTTTTCCTGACATGATGAAGTGATTGACAATCAAAAAGTTGTTGAATCTCTTAGTTATGGAAACCTGATTTCTTTTAACTGTGCGAATCCTCTGATGACGATTTTTTTACAATAAATTTTTTTAACCACTATTTTGCAATGGCATCCATGTCTTTAATTATAGAGAAATAATTCTTATTAGAAAATATTAAAAATGCAATGTTAATTAAAAGAAGTAACTTACGAAATCCGAATTTTTAAGATTTTATTTTTATTCAATGATCCATTTTATTTTTAAACGCATTCCTTTTTTTAAAATAAAAATTTACAATACTGAAATAAATTTAAGATGGAGGTAACTCGGATCTCTCAATATTCTTCAATCCATCAGCAAAGTTGGTTTTTTTTTGGTCAAGAAGAGCTTTATAAATGCTGGCTCAGTGTGGGTCTTAATTTTTATTTTATATTTATAATTACTTATTTACTGACATAAGCCATGGCAGACTAATTTCAGCTACACTCCCCCTTCCCTACTGCGTATAGTTGTTCTGCTTTTAAAAAAAGTACACAATTTATTGTTGATAATTAATCAAAAAATGCAAGAATTTGAAATTATGCAATACTAAATGTAAAACATTAAAGCAATAAAACATCACGATGTGACAATATAGCGCGATGTCAAAATCTTAATATCGCTAAGTCCTAGTCCCGACAATAAGCACTACATTTTGACAGCTCAAACTATGTCAACCATATTAAAAGTAATTGGATATA
Organism: Parasteatoda tepidariorum; assembly: GCF_043381705.1. Classification (NCBI taxonomy): domain Eukaryota; kingdom Metazoa; phylum Arthropoda; class Arachnida; order Araneae; family Theridiidae; genus Parasteatoda; species Parasteatoda tepidariorum. Next base: position 89,195,487 of record NC_092210.1, on the reverse strand, counting down.
TTATTTTAAATTAAACTGATTGCATTAAAAGTAGAATATCAGAATAAATAAATATCAGCCTAAACATAGAAACATAAATCTATTTGTATAAATAACATCTGGATTTCAAGTCTTATGAAAGAAAAAGTAAACAACTAATTATAAAATATTTTTTGCCAAATAACCAGAAATAAATAATATGTAGTGATTTGTCCTGAAAAAGCTTCTATCCTTTAAAAAAAATGTTTTCATATCTGTCCTATACCATAAAAATGTTTCTTTTGTGTTAAATGCATGCATATAAACATTAGCATTGGTTGGTAACTTAATAAGACACTAAGTTTCATATTTATTTTTAAAAAAATGACTAGAATTATGGACTAAGGGTAAGTCTTCAGTTTCCCCCCACAAGAACATCAAGAAGACTGCTAAGATTTCTTTGCCCCCAAAATTCGTGAGCAACTTTGTAAAGATTCACCAGGATCATTTTTCATGACATAAACATGTTGACAGAGAAAGACAACTCTCAACAAGATAACACTTTGCTGTAGAAATATTAATTTTAAACCTCAGGTAAAGAATGGCAAGCTCTTAGGCCCAGACCTGCAAAATAAATTGACATACATGTAATATACAAACCTCTAATGAGTCTTTTATATTAATTTTTTGTCTGAAATCTTTTCTTTCATTCAGCATTCTGAACGAAAAGCTATCTCATATTTATAGATTTATTTCCTTTTAAAATGGCAGACCTTTACATTCCTTATAAAATATTATCAGAAAAGTTTTCGCTTAAAGAAATAAGGATTCTTTCACCTCAATGAATTTCTAATTTTGTAACATGGATTACTGGGACATTATGTCTTACACTTCTTAATTTCAAAAATCTATTATAAAGACCGAAGTACTCATTTTTGTATGAACTTTGAAATAGAACAGAAGAAGCTTTAATACACAAAAACAAATTCATCTTCGCCCAGCCTGATTCGTGATGGCATATAATCATGACTTATGTTGTTAAATACCTAAACTAAGTTTTTTGTTTTTACCATTTGCATTCATCCCAACTGTAGGGGAGATTCTAAAAAGGATAAGTTGGAAGGAATTATTTTTTTAAAATCTCAATAATGGCAGCCCATGTCAAGTATTAGGTTGATACTAAGTCTTATATAAAAAGAGGTTTTTTATGTCTAAAAGTAAAATGTTTGTGTTGCTCTTGAAGGCGCTGTCATCATATCAAACAATGCCTTTTATGGAATACAAGTGCTATATTTATAATTGTTGTGAGATTGTAACAGTTATTCCTGACTGTTGGGTCAATTTTTGTCTATCTTTAGTAATCCATTTACATTAATTATGAAAACAAAGAGATTTTATTCTTTAACATTTGAAAAATTACAGTTACATTGTAAAATGTAACTATAATTCATGTTGATAAAAATATGCAAAGCGTTAGAATTATTCGTCAATTTGAATTATGTTTATCTTTATGTAAGTAGAAAAAATAGCGCCATACTGAGAGCCCTAAAGAATATTAATGATTTTTTTGATAATAAAGTCATCTGAAAAAATGTAAACAGTCTTTAAAGTCTAAAAATTCTTTATAACAAGATAGTTCATATATCTAATATTTAAAATATTGTTTCAAGTTTAAAGTTCCCAAGGAGTGGCTTTTTTGCTTTCCTAGGCAATAAGGCTTTGAAAAATAACTTTCCGTTAGTTTAATCGGGTTCTTAAAAGGCACATAGAAATAAATAGTAATAACTGTCGAAAAAAACTATATAAATTTTGCCTTAATTTACAATTAAATCTGTAGAAATGAAGAGTGTTAAATAGTGATTACTCAAATTCGAATTTCATGTCTTAAAAATTTAGGAATTTTTAACATCGTATGGAATTATATAGCAATAATAGCTCAAAAAGCGATTGAAAAACTATATAGATTCAAATTGGAACCTGCAAAAGATAAGCATGTCTAAAAAAAAAGAATAATTTTTTTATTTTGTTCAGATGCTCCGGTGGGCCACAGCAGGTTGAGCCCTTTTAATGCAAAATAAAGCTTTAAAAGAGATAATTATTAAATTTTAGAAAACAAAAGAAAGATTGTTCTTCAAAGCCTTCTTGATTAATAATAAAAATAAATAAATTGACCTACCCTTAACGTGAAATCCCAACTGCCAGTTGAGAGCGCAGTACCATCAGGGGACACTTTTAGACAAGTAACTCTATTTTCATGCCCATATAGAATACTAAGACGGACACATTTTAAACTATCCCAAACATTGACAGTATAGTCATTGTAACCAGCAAACAACAAGCGACCTAAGGAAGTAAAATTAAATCAAACAATAAGAAAAAAAGCATTTAGAAAATTTAAGATCAATTGTACAAAGAAAAGATCAAACAATTGTCTTAAAAAGTCAGAAATAACAAGAAAGCTGTAAATTATGTAGAGTTTTAAATAATTAGATTGTAAACTATGTTAGAATGGCTAGAGAAATTAGATTTTGTACAACATTTTAACTGCGAAAAAAAAATAGTCAAACTATTGAAAAAATAATTATGCTCTATTAGCATGTAACAAAAAATCTCAAAAACCTCTAAACATATGAGATAAATTAAATAAAGAAGACATATATCTTTAAGAGCAAAACGAAATTAGTTATCAGCAAAAAATAAAGACAAGTTTTTCAACCATTTAATTGCAAAATAATTATAGGAATTGAAAAATGTTTAAACAATTAAAACACAATAAATATACATGCTACTGAAGATAAATATAATTTTATGCTACTTACCACTGACAGAAAAATCAACTGAATTTACTCCAAAAATAATACTTTGCTTAGAATAAACAGCAACTTCACGATCAGCTCGTAAATCGAACAAGCGACACTAAAATTAAAACATAATGATTTATTTAAAGAATTATAAGTTGCACTAAAAATCACTATAATACTTTTGAAAGAATACAATATTTTATATTCATAAAAAACTTCAATAACAATTTTTTGGGGAAATACATACATATTGTTTGTAAGAAGAGGAAACAAAGAACTAAAAATAGTGTAATCAACTGTTGTGAAAATTTTGTTTTGTGCAACATATTTCTTAAACTCTCCACAACATTAAGAAGGAAAAAAAAAAAAAAAAAAAAANAAAAAAAAAAAAAAAAAAAAAAAAAAAAAAAAAAAAAAAAAAAAAAAAAAAAAAAAAACGCGGGCAACAATCAATATTTTAAATTGAAAATTAAAATAAGTACAAGTGGAGCCAAAAGGATTTTGAAAAACAGAGCGATTTTGAACATCTGCGTTCAAACAGTGAGAAACATTGTAACTTAAATTTTCTTGACTTCGGAAATTGATTCCTCAATATAAAGATAGATCATAATAAGTTTTAAAAAAACTGAAAATTATAATTACTATGCATGAATAAAATAACTTCAATACTAAATCATATATAATATATAAACTAAAAAATTAATTTATACAAAAAGAAAAAAAGAAAGAAAATAAACATAATATATTGTAAACTAGCAATAAAGGTCCTCAAAGTATAAGGGAAAATAAATCAAGAAATTAGTTACAATAAATGGAATGAAATGTATATGAACTGAGAAACAATGCTTTGCAATGGTGTACTGTAATTTGATGGGCAAGAGAAAAAATTGTTAATAAGTTTATCTTTAACATCATTTTAAGAAAAAAAATTACATTGATTATTAGAACATAATGAGAAAAGAAATTTCGACAGCAAAATATTGAGTTTCTTTTTCATAAGATGATCAAAAGATGTCTGAATAATGAGTTAGGAGGATGGTCCCTAAATTTGAACTATTATATGTTTACGATTTTTAAGAATTATAAGTTTATGATTAATAAGTAAAACAAAAATTACTGCATCTATAATTTGTACAATAATCTTATTTATTGTACTATTTAGAGAGAATTACTAACATACAGTAATATCTTACTGTTTTGGTTTATTATTTGCACATGCTTTCTCTTAATTGCTCAAGTCTTCTAACTTATCCAAAAAATAATTATATCTTTCCTTTTGCATTGCAAAAGAATGAATAGTTCGTAAGATTCCATCAGAGGAAATTAAATAAAAGTATTTGCCAGTTAAACTTAATAAAAATATTAGCTCCACCAGCAGAAATGCAATTCAGCAAGAACCTATGAGAGTGCGGAAGAAATGACTACCCATGTTGAACAAATAATAAATATGGGTGGTCATTTCTCAGGAAAACATGCTTCATTACATTCACACCCTTGAGGCAACTCCATGAGGTGAAAGAAAATTCTATTCATAAGAGTAGAAAAGGGCTTATGTTATTTAATGCCCCCTTCCCATCAACAGATTCAATTCATACAACTTTTTTTTATCAACACTAGCATTAAAAAAACCTATTCTTACTTACATAAAACTGCAAATGATCAGTTTTCAATTACCTGTCAGAGTGAAAATAAAGTTTCTGTTTGCATTAAAAGTACCAATGTTTTCCAATTGTAATGAAATTCACCTTACAAGATGTTTTACTGTAAGCATGTTCACATTAGAAGTATTTTTAAAGTGTTATATCCCTATACAAGTTGACTTGGAATCAGGGTTGGCAGGTTTTTGACATGTGACAGTTTTTGACGGTTTAAACCGTCACGTCAAAAACCTCACTGTCAAAAACCTATATTCATATGTTAGTTCAGTTAGTGTCGATTTACAGTATATTCAGCCTATTCATTTACTATGCTGAAAATTTAGTTTATCCAAATACTTGTGAATTTCATTTTGCTGAATACGATATAGTTTTGTTGAATATCTAAATATTCAGCTGTTGAATAATTACTTCTTGCTTTCAAGATATGCATTATTTGTATTCTTAATACAAGTGGAGAAAAAAAAATTAAGAGATAAAAATTGTTTTAAAATGATAAGTGTAATAATTATAAATAAATATAATAAACAATATGAATTATATTTATCATTATTCATAAATATAA
>NC_092210.1:89182078-89190057 GCF_043381705.1 Parasteatoda tepidariorum | reverse complement strand
AAAAAAAAAAAAAAAAAAAAAAAAAAAAAAAAAAAAAAAAAAAAAAAAAAAAAAAAAAAAATCTATTTAATTTACATATGTGGCAGATTTAAAACTAGTGTTTTAATTTTCAGGAAACATAAGATTTACGAAAATGCAAATGGATGTACTCACAGTAGCATCATCAGAACCAGTTGCAATGGCATCCCCACTAGGATAGAACTTTACTGAGTTGATATCTGATTCATGGCCTTCAAACTGTTGTACACAATGGCCAGTTCTCATATCCCACACTAATGCTTGCCTATCACAACCCTATAAAACAAAATTGTATACATACAAACTGTATTTTAGGGATCAAATTCTTAGGTAAATTATATTATTCTTCAGAAAAAAATTCATAATAATGAATTTTTCTGATATTAAATTGTAGCTAATTATTTAATGCTATTTTTCCTTCAATATTTCTCTTAATTTAAGACAACACATTATCACATCTTATGTTGTATTCTTCAGGGGATTACTTTTTTCAATACAGTAGAGTCCTTATTACCCGAGTTTCCGCTTTAACTGAGCTATCAAATGTTTCAAGGATTTTTTTTGTTCTAGTTTATTTTTAAAACTACCATCGAAAAAAATCCGAATTTTATCTTCCAAACACTCAGGGAAGGGAAATCCAACAACTTGATCCGGTGAAATGATCAAAATGATTATTTCACCAGATCAAATCCGGTGAAATAATGAAAATAAATCTAGCAAAGATGATGAAGACAGTGACGATGAAAATCAAAATAGAAAAATCTCTCATACAGAGGGACTAAAAACTACCGAAAGTTCTATTGAATATATAGAACAACAAGAGGCAACACCAGCCTTCCAGTTATCTCTAAAAAAATGGCAAAACATTACTGCAGAAAAGTGCCAAAGTAATGTAAAACAAAAAAATTATTAAGGATTTTTTAAGTAAAAACTCTTTAATTCTCGTAGTGTGTTCTTTAAGTGTTTTTAAGTAATTTAGTGTTAAGTAGTGTTTTTAACAATTGCATTGCCCAAATTATTTCAGCTCTTGAAACAATATGAAATTACATTTTTAGATTAATTACCTTGTTACATTTCATTAGGAAATTTGACGTAGCTGCTTTGGTTAGACCTCTGTAATTTGCTTGAGTAACACCTATATCCTTAGAGAAATTATCGATTCTGGGCTGCTGTTCTAAACTACTTACTACTTGCACTATGACTTATTAGAGCCCGTTTTTCCATTTTACTTAAATTGAAACACTTATGGCACAATTTGGAACGGGTTTTGCATGGCTCGTTCGGTATGCTTTCAACCTAAGAAGCAAATTAGGGATATATATAAGAATCAGTCCAATCTGGATTAAAACTACTTTCCCTGCTCATTTTATTATTTCATTATTAAGTAAATTTATAAAAAGTCATCAATAAAGATTAAAAATAAATTTCAAGAAAAGAAAAAAAAAGTTCAATGCAAGTTGGCACACACAGTACCAGATATTTCTTATTTGTTTACGAGCGCCAGAGGAACATCGTTTCTTGATTGAAGAGAATAAATATAGTAAAAAAAATATTGACTAATCTTCATTCATCCTTCTTTTAAAATGCACCATAACGTCATAATTAGAATAATGAAACTGGTGATAGCTCTACCCCCAAAACAGGAGATATTTTTACTTCATATACTTGACGAAAGTCTGGATTTTACAGATACATTTTAGCCTCATTTACGAAGTGCCTCTCAGAACACATTTGCATCAGAAAACTATCAACTTTATAAAAAAGGATTTTAATTAAAAATTACGGAAAGCTGAAAGAATTATATTTTTTCAGGTAATGTTTCCCCCCCAGTTTTTTATAAGAGATTTTCATTTTCCTGTAAGTTTTACATTCCATGAGTTTTCCAGGTTTTCCCTGAGGCATACGAACCGCATAGAGCAATAAACATAATAATTTAAAAACAAGCATTTGAGAACATTGAAAAAATGTAATACAAATTCAAATTGTAAATAAAAACAAGCTCTGTAACTCTTACATAAACAACAGAACTAAACATTGAACCACAATACTTGATATTTACNTTAATCCGCCCTCGCTGGACTAATGTAAATGTTTAATAGCCAGAGCGATTTACTTAACTCTTGTCAAACGGAGATATACAGCAAGTAGTCAGCTGAGTTTAGGATTGTGCATGATTATCTGCAAAATATGCGCCCTCGGTGATTTTCAAATTTAGTATTGCGCCCTTAAGGACAAACAGGTTGCCGACCCCTGCTTTAGATTGTTGTAGGTTGCCTATAACATTGTTAATTTCTGTTTTAGGAATCTACAGTTTTAGGAATAAAGAAGGTTAAACCAATTTACCAGGCATGGCATAAGATATCTCAATCATTTCATGTGACAAGAGCACACTCCAGTAATTATGTTGGTAGCTTTGCTAAGTCATCAAATAAAAAAAAAAAAAAAAAAAAAAAAAAGTTGGTTTCTTTTGTGGGAAAGCATTGATGTTAACAGTTACAGGATTAAAAATTTAATTAAAAATTAATTAGCAACTTAGCTAAAGTTACAACTAATTAAAATGTAAATTAATATTTAAAAAACTTGAATTTACTGAGTCCTAGAGAAATACTGGAAATTCGCATACTTCACATAACTCTCAAAAATGTACTAAAAAGTATTTTAGCAACTTTTTCTTTTTTTTTTCAAACCTAAAAACTAGAGCAAATCAGATAATCAAGAAATAAAAATCTAAATGAAAATATGAAATACCAAATTGTTTAAATAGAACCAGGGAATATTATAAAAATATCCAGTATTCAAATAAAATAAAATTAAAAAAATTAACAGGACCTTTTGAGGATGAAACTCAAAACACATAGATAAAATAAAGTTTAGAATTCACAGACACAATTAAAAAGAAGAAAAAAACAGTAATAATGGTACTTACTTGCTGGTCAGAATTGGGAAAAAGGCAACAAGACATATAGCTTGTATGTGTTCCAACAGCTTTCTTTTTTGTAGATACGTCATCTTCAAAACTGAGTGGATACACAGTGATTTTATTGTCTAGTCCTCTAGATACAAGATGAAAAATATCAATCTGTTAGATTAAAATGTACACTGAATGAAAATTTCTTATTTCTACAATTGGTATGGAAATATGGGTAAGCCTAAATTGTTACATCTCTTTGAAAGAAAAAAAAACAAACTTTCGACATGCATTTCTTGTTTATTTCATTCATAACCTATTAAAAATTATTTCAAATCAATAAGATAGAATTTAAAAAAATCTTAAAAATATTATTTTGCAGGCTAAAACATTCCTTCTAATGTAAACTTTGCTTCGTTGAAATTAAAAATAGCAGAATTATTATTCAAATTAAAATATTTTGAGAGTTATTATTATTGATATAGTTTTCAGAATTTTGCATGGACATAAATTGTTCTTACAATTATCCACTTTACTTACGATTTTCCAATGCAATTTTGATGAATAATACTTTTCAAAGTAATAACAGCCAAAAAACTCTTTAACAACACAAAGCTCATTAATTGTAAGTAATTAATTGACACTGACTTTAATTTAATTTAAAGTTATCGAAAAACTACCTAAGTTTTTTTAAATTTAAATACCCAATTGGAGTAATTTAAACATGATGGTGAGGCAAAAGCTCCTGGTGAAAGGGGGCATCTAATAAAAGGCTAAGAATACTAAAACTTTAAATCTTCAACTATTATTTTATTAAGTATTTAAAGTTATCACAGATAAATATTTGGCTCGTGAAACTTTATGATGAATAACGATATTATTTCATAATAAATTAATTATGAAATTTAGGGGCATCAAAATACAAATGAGGAAGATTACCTGTAAAATTAAACTGTTCTTTAAAAAAATTATATTCTATTAGAAATAATTTTTTTTTTATCATAGAATAATTTCTGCACAGTATTTAAAGAAAAAATAATAATAATTAAGGTTTTCATAAATGCTAATTTTTATAATTTCTTTTAAAAAATCAAATAGGTTTATTTTTTTGATTCCTCAAGTGATTACATTTGTTTCAAGGACATTTAACCAAGAAGTCCAGAGCATCCCACACCTCTGTAAATGACCGTATAAATAATATGAGAGAAAAAGTAAATTTCAGTAAAAAATAATAGTGATATTTTTTAAACTTAATATCACATAAAGGCTTCAGCTTCAATTTTTTTTTTTTTTTTTATCATATCTTAAGCAAACTATTGTATAGTAGAATCCAGATTTAATGATGTTTCTAGGACTTTTTATAAATATAGAAAGAAGCAGGAGGTAGGAATATTGAGGGCATAAAAATTGTAAACAAAACAAAACTAAATATTTTGTAATACAAACTAAGACTCCTGTATAAATCATTTTGACAAAGAAAGAACCCTATCTGTTTCATGGAAGAATAAAAATCAAGTGTGCACTATTTACCTTTGCACTGTAGTTTAAGATATTTTAATCTCTAATACTATATATTGATAATATTCTCTTGATGTTACCAATTTTTTACAAACAATGTTCGTGCAATTTGTGTATATCATACATATCTGAACAACATTAATAAAATTATAGATAAGTCAATATGTAGTCACATTTATGCCTAACTTAGTAGTTATTACCTTAATTATATAATATAATTTTGACTATACTAAAGACAAATATATGCACAGTATTAATATTTATAATTTTTTTTTTTAAAATGCAATGTCATCATAGATTCACTTACCCACAGGCAACCATATTTCCAGATGGGGCATAGGCACACGCCATAACCCAAGTAGTAGGCATTGTAATTGCATGCTCCTGAAAGTTTATTCCTGAACTTAATAACAAGATGTAATGTGGAGACAATTTAAATTAAGCAAAGAATAAAACATTAGAAATGGAAAGGAAACATTTATTATTTAGGAAATAAATTAGCTCTTTTGCCACAAGAAGCAATGGTCAGATATTGAGTTGCAGACTCACAAAGAATCAATTACAGAAGCTTTTGATAAATTAANATACAATAGAGCAAACTTAGTGCTAGTATGTCTATTTCTGTGCTAACATTTGTGCTTTATTCACACTATTTTTCTTGCTTTAGCTTTTGACATAGCTTGTAGATACTAATTATAAAATTAAAATATCAATTCTTATTTTTCATATTAGGATAATTGTTTTGCTGCCTTGCAGTACCATCACCCTAGCTCAGAATTTATCTGAAAACCCCTAGGTCTGCTTGCAATCATTGTCTTAAAAATAAGGATTGATCCTTAATCATTATGGTTATATATAATCAAAATGTGCAATTACAATAATTTATATTATAGCCTTAGTTATTTTCACATTCTTTTCAAAGGCTAAATGAAATAAAAAATGAGTTAATATATTTACATTTTTTGCTTTAGGGTTTGCAGATATCAGTATGAGGGTAATATCTGCTGCAGCGGAAAAAGGCCATGCCAGACTACTTAATGTTGCATAGTACAAGAAAAATCAAAAGAATATTGATAATCTTATAATTAATAATAACAATACAATTTATAATAATAAATTTAATACTTAAAATTTTTTCCCCATTGCTGAATTTATATTTTTAAAAATTTTTTGAGGTAATTTTGTGTAAATCTTGATAAAAAGAAGAATTACAATTTAGATTTGAATTGACTTAAAAGTAACAAGTTGGGTTTCACTAAGGCAGAAGTCTTTATGCGATAAACCCTTTAAAAAAATTCAAACCGTTAAAATATTGAGTTTTTAAATATTACATCATAAACAGTTCTGCAAAAATATTTTGTTAAATACTTAGAATTCCTTACTGCAATTTAAAAGAAAGATAAAAAAAAAAAAAGAAAGGAAAGAAAAAAAACACACAATCACCCCATTTTATGGTAGTACATCGAAAAATTTAACTTTGCTAATAATAAGAATAAGGAAAAATATACATTTAATTCCGATAATTTACCTTATTAGTAGTAAAAGCATCCCATATAATCATTTTGCCATCCTGCAAGAAAATGTTTTTGGTGAATTACTAAGAGTTGACTATAATAAAACTTAATTAGACAAATTGATAAAAATTATAGTTTAATTAAAGTTTCTATAAATAAATTACTAAGAAAATCCATTAAGCAAATTTACCTACTTAATTATAATTTATAATAATAGTAATTTTCATTTCAATTTTGATACATTATAGAAGCAAAGGTGGTGAAAATATTTTTTTGTAACAAAATGGAAGCTTATAAGATGCCAGGAAGAATTTTTAAACATAAAATATTTTTATACACGAAGACTTGATTTAACACATGAAAACTTGAATAATAAAATACAATTCATGATTTTTTAAACCTTCGGGGACATTCCTACTGAATGTTGTTTGATAGTTTAACTTTAAATGCACCCTTCAAATTCTCAATTTCCAAATGTATATTTTGTATACATTTTTAATTTGATGAAAAAGTGACAATAAATACTGTCATGCAGAACTGGAAAATATTTTGTATTAAAGTGAAAAATTTGTTTGTAAAACTTTGAATTTTATAAAAAATCGTTTCTTTAAAACGAAAAAAAAAAAAAAAAAGGAGGAAGAATAATATCTATTTCTCTCTTAAGAGGAAAATCAATGAAACTTTTTCCAACTTGTTTTCGAATGGCACTGTCATAATAGTTTGGAGTGGGCTCCAAAAGTTCTGAGACGGGGTAACAGAACCCACTGTTTATAATATTGCTCACTCTACTGAAGTTTGTAGACAATAACTTAGACTTTTGCCGCTCCGCTGTGCCAGCTTTGTTTTATCTTTTCTTTTTAGCTAAAAAAGAAAATTCCTTTCTTTATGTGTGCTCTTGGAGTTTCACACACAAGCATAGATTTCTCACTGACAATCAAAAAGTAGTTCTACAAATGCGCTATTCAAAATTTCCAGTTTATGATAATGTAGCATTAAAAAACTATGAAAATTGGTAACAATAACTAGCAAAAATGCGATCGTAAATCTATGTGAGATTGTGGGTGAATCATCATTAGTTGAGTGCGAAATGGACTATTCGAAGTTTGTCAATCAAATTAAAATCATATTAAAACAGAGAGATTTTAAAAATAAAGTAAAAATCCATTTCATTAGCAACCAGAAAAACTATCGGTAAAACCACATGTATTCACTGTGGAATCATCGCTAATTGAGAAATGATTACTTACTGAAATGCGTGATTTAGAATTTGCATAGAGATTTTAAATACCATGTGAAAATTTGTAACAAAATCTTTAGAAATTGCGCAACCACGCGGATTTATTCGTTGTTTATAGAAATTGATGTTAATTATCGTCTATTTGTTATTTTTTATTGAATTAGGATGTTTTGATATTTGTTTATTTGAAAGACCTGTTATCCGACAAAATCTGTTTCTTTCTATGTCAAACAAAATTTGAACCCCATTCGAATAATCATTTAGTGATGCACTTCTTTCACAGCAATAATATATCATCATAAATACATGTGGTCTAGTGAATTCTTAGATCGACATTTATTGGTACAGATTTCAAATTGCACATTTGAGTAAGTAATCATTTTTCTACCCGAGTAAGTAAATCATTTTTTTGAGTAAGTAATCATTTGCAATTTTTATCTCTTGATTGCTAAAAGAGGAGTTGCTTACTTTTTGTGTTGCTAAAATTTACAACCAAAAATGCAAAAGTGGTCATCACTTTTTAGTACAGTACAGAACCCGTTATCCGGAAATCAGAAAACCGGAAAACCAAAAAACCGGAATGAAATTCGATACATTTTCCCACCCTTTCTGAAAGAAAAAATTTTTTTTTTTCCTCCTAAGATTTTAGGATTTTTCTTTCTTTTTTGAAAGATGTTTACCTTACCATCATTTTGGAAATAATCATTAGAGTATTACTCCATCGTTTTTTCTTCTTTTTAAGATTATTTCCAAAAAAAATTTTTTTTTAGTTGGGTTTAACAAT
>NC_092210.1:89099041-89181683 GCF_043381705.1 Parasteatoda tepidariorum | reverse complement strand
TTTGTCTAAAGACCAATCAGAACAAAGGACTTTTCCTTGGTGGCCTTTCAAAACTCTACGAGGTTTAATATTCAGAGTTTGAATCGGTTCTAATCTCTCTGCAACTTTAGACACTAAATAGATATTTACATATTAGAAAACTATTTATTTAGACATTAAACAGAAAAGTAATTGTATTAACAAGAAAACAAAATGTATAGTTATAATAAAATGGTATAGACAGTGTTTTCATTACAGAAAAAAAATGAGAGAGAATTTCTCACCCTTTCTCAAAAACAGGGTGAGATCTCAAAAAGTTAAGTGAGATTTCTAAAAATTAAAATAACACGAGTAGACTTGGAAAAAAATTATTTCTTTAATTATAATACATTTTTAACATCTTCTAATTGAATATTTTTGCTGCATCATCATATGGAAAATGTTCTATATCTACTTTTTCATCAGTTATTATATTTATTTGGCTGAAAAATATCTGTATTTGTTTCGTTTTGACCGTTTCTACCGACATTTGTTTCATTTTCATTTGTCTGCTACGGAATAGAAGATGTCGCCTTAACAAGGTATTTGTCCATCTTACATTCATGCACAAAAAATGTAAACGTCTTTCTTACGTGAAGAAACCTTACCTACGGTGAACACGTGGTTGCAGAGAAATGCGTTCTGAAAGGGGTTCTGAACAATACTGGTAAATAGGTAAGCTAGATGACAAGGACCGATGTTCAAAATAATGAAAGATCAAGGAAGAAAAGTGAAACGGATTTTATTCAAAATTGCAAAAGACGAAATTTTTTCCAAAATTTGCGCAGTTTAAAATTGATTAATAGAGTGCGCGAACTTCTCGCGTTTATCATTTTTTATTGCGAGAAAAGATAAAAATATGCGAGATTCTCGCATTCTCGCGCTGTAGTGAAAACACTGATAGAGTATAAGATTTAGGTATAAATAGAGCTTTCATTGACAGCTGATTATCAAGGGTAGAAAGTTCAAATCCACTTACTAAGTTTAAGCTTGTCAGGGGTCTATCCAGACATTTTGTGAAAGGTTCAGTTTTTGTAAAATTGTGAAAAAATTAGTCACATTCTTCCAACCAGGGTCCTGCTTTTATGAATTTGTGCAAACAGGATTCCGGTTATTGCAAAAAAACTTTTACAAGGAGTTTTTAAATTGCAAATATATACAAGATTATGCTCAGCACTGTAAAATCATAATTAAAAAAATTAAATTTTCAAAAATAAACAGCAATTGCTGCTTCTAAATTAGAGATGCAACATACAAATATTTGGTATTTAGTCTATACTGCTGAACGCAGAATATTCATTTCGGACGGATAATGGAAGAATTGTCTGGCGAAGACAAAACTTAATTCATTTACATCCATTTTTCTTGCTTTCTGCCCTGGGAAGGGTGTATTCAATTAACAAAATAATGATGGAGATAAACAAATTTGTGAAGGGTCCGATTAAAAGAAAAATCATTTTGTGAAGAGTCCGTTTTTATGAAAAGATATTTTGTGAAGGGTCCGTTAACAGACCCAAATTTCTTCTAAACAGACCCCTGCTTGTCAATGTTTGATTTTTGTTCCTTAAATTTAAAATTCCTTCAAATGAAGATTTTTAAAAAAAAATCATATAAATTAGGTAATTGTTTTCTATCTACACAGGATAGAAAAAAATTCTAAGATGTTATGTCATACATTGGTTTTAAGCCTTAGCTCAAATCATAAGACAGGAAACAAAATGCAAGAATTTATACTAACTGAAGTTTTTCTTTCTCAAGGAATTAAATAATTAGAGAAAAGCCCCAGGTAGAAAAAAAATATGTTTAATTGTAAAAAATTGAAGGATGTACTAATACAAAAGTGTTTCATTTTGTTTTTATGTGTGAACTCCCAAATGATATATATGCTGGAATTCAATTTAAAAATACTTTTTTTAAGGAAAACATAATTAGAAAATAATAAGTTAAAACATTCTCATAACACATTTGCAAGGATCAGATTGCCTAAAATGTCTGAATTTAAGATAAAAGTTTACAATCAGGTGCCAATTGTATTTTGACAATTATTTTTAAATTTTATTTTCTTACAGAAAAAAGGGAAATGATTCAAAAGCGAGATTTTTCTAACCATAAGTATTTGAGATATAAATAAAACGAAAATAATTTATATCTTAACTTTACTGTATAGAAATTCTTAAATTTTAAGAATAATTTCTATACAGTTAAGGCTCCAAGGTATAGTACCCAATTTAAGGGGTACCCTATTCTACATTCTAACTGAATTTTAAAATAAGATTAGGCTTTCTTAACATTTAAAAGTTTTGAGAAATAAAGGTCAAAGGATTGAAAGAAAAAAAAAAAAAAAGAAACAATAAACGAAAACGTTAGAGGAAAAAATTCTGATAACAGATTTTAGTATTAGATGCATGCAATAAAAATCATGTTATACAATAAGAAAAGTTATTTTCATAATTGCCAAACTTTTCCAACATCAGCTGTTTTTATGTAAATAAATAGAGAAAAACTAAGATCCTTGCAAAAACTATTTAATAAAGCAAGTAATTTATTGATAAATGGATAAATTAGAGACATGGATGAATAAATCAAATAGTAAATAAAGAATGAATAAATAAAATAGTAAACATTTAATAGTCTTATGTTTCCGTGCTTAGAATAGGATAGTCGATTTTAATGTAAACATTCGCAAATAATATGAAATTTGTAGGTTGAGATATCATTTTCGTATGCAATACAAAGTAATCCTTTATATTAAAATCATGTCTTACAAGCTACATCATTGAGCTTTTTTCTTTCTTCTTCTAACCGTGTTTTTAAATTTTCTACTTCTTTATTTAAAGAATCAATAGTTTCACCAGGATTGTCAACTTTCAGACCTCCGTCGGATGCCATTTTGGAAAACAACTGGATATTTGCTGTGGAAGTTGGAGTTCTTAAATTTCTAAATTCGTAGGAATAAATGTTTGATAAATTTATATGCATGTCAAGGTGTCTCTAAAAATATAGTATAACAGGATTAATACTCTAAAAAGCTCCTCTTTTTCATTTTTTTAAGTAAAATTTTAAAGTCAAATTAAATTACACTATTTTTGAACAAAATATTTCTCATCGTAAATAAAAGTTTTCAGTTTATAGTTCATAATATTCACTAGCGAAATACTACAACACTGATTTTTGCATTGAAACCGTTCAAGCGGTTCAAATGTAAAAGTCAGCAATAATGTCTGCATGAAAACAAAACAAATGCTGGTTAACAGACACGGTGACAAGTATGGGGACAAGAAAAAGTTTGTAAAATAGTTAATTTTGAATTTCAATGTTAGATTCAAAAGTGAACTTGCTATATTGATCTTTGAAAAATATTTTGTTTCTGTATCAGTTTTATAATGGTTATAAGTATATTTTAAACTTACTATCAGCACTGGATGTTTCATGTTTTTGTCAATAGTAAGAAAAAAAATCAAATTCTGAAAACTAATTTTCTTCGTTATTTAAGAAATTTAATTTTATCTCAGCAGATTAAGTCGAAAAAATTAAATTGACCTTTATGTTAGTCTAGGAAATGTATATATCGTCATATGCTGACACATTTAATACAGCTAAAATACTTTTTTTTTCTTTTCTTTTTTTATCATTATGTGTTGGTTTTACCGAGGACTTATTATATTAATAAACGTTATTATATTAAGCAAAACATATTTGAAAAGTTAATCCTACCATTATAAAGTGTAACCAACTACATTCAGTGTCATTTAACATGATGCATAGTCTCAGAATTTACATTAATCATGCAGTGGTGTACTGGGGATAAAGATTGACCAGTGCATTATCTTACTACCTCCCCTAGCTCTACAACTATGTCATATTATTGGGAAATGCGGCTGATTTAAATGGAGGATCTATGAATTAAAATCACCTGAAACAAAATTGCTTTTTAGTAAAAAGTTTATATATTGCTATTAAAAATTATTGAAATTTTTAACAATAAATAAATACAAAAAATCTGTCTTTTGTGTCATTGGAGCTAAGTTTTTAATGATAGTATCAAAATTAATACAGAGATCTAAATTAATAACATCATTACATCTAAATTGATACATCTTAAGATAGATTACATCAGAGCTCATTCTAGGCAGGGTAAACAGGGCGCAACACCCTGCTGCCCTTTTAGTCAAAAGAATCTACCCTGTTTCCCCCTGAAGTAAATTAGTGCCTTGATGTAATAGACTTTATGCCCTTTTTTTCCTCAACCCTTCTTTATTTTTCCCCAAACACTACAATGGATTTCTTAAACTTTTGTTATTTTCAACTCTTTTTTATTTAGTTTGTCATTGTCAATACATAGATTTATATGGGAAAGGAAAAATAGCTATCACACCTCTTGTTGCACTTGTCTTTGAAAGTTTGTTACTTCCACTATCATTAAATCATAATTAATATTAATCATTTTAATTATTAAATCATAACTACAAACACTTGAAAACATGCATTTATTATTTTACTAATATATGCATGCATTTGAAATAAATTACTAAGCTAATTAGCTCATTAACTCGATATATATGCTAATTTATTAATAAAAATTAGTAATTAATATGATTGCTTCGCTACTTTTAGTAAAGTAAAAAAAAAAAATTCTTTTACTAATTGACAATGGAAAGAGCGATAGTGACCATAGAAAGAAATTGCCTTTTTAGAATAATAATGCCCTTTTTTTAAACTTTTGCACCCTGCCCTTTTTTCTGCCTAGAATGAGTTCTGTATTACATCTATCTTAGATCCAGAGAATAAATATGATCTGAAAATGAAATCAAATCCCACTGTAGTTTTTTTTTTTTGCCATACTTTGCAAAACGGATTGATTTGTTTGATAACGTGCAGAATATTTTATGTGTATGAGAGGAAATTAGTAATAACCCAATGTAACTACTCCATTTAATCAATGTGACTAATAGGTTTCAAATTGTTCAACAGAATGTCTTATAATTTAACACAAGTGAAAGAAACTCTTTTCAATAAAGGAATATTAACTGTTCAAATAAAATTTTAAGCATTTTATCATTTCACTTTAGTTTAAATAATTGTATTAGTTCCAAATTGTTTTTAAATAAGCAGAAATAACAGTGCAAACTTTGGCGAAAAAAAATACATTTAATGAATGTTTTTTTTTAATGTTTACTTAAAAGAGTATCACATTTTTTTTATAATTACAAATTGCATACTAATTTTCATAGCCAAATGTTGAATACTGCCAAAGTTTGAATACTGTGAAAGCAATTCTTAGATAACATACTAAATCGTTATATTTGATGTAGGATAGATTTTACTTATACATACCTAATCATAAAATTATAATTCATAAAATAAATGTAAGAATTTTCAACTAAATTATTAAACTTTCATTTCTAAGTAATTAAATTTAACAAAAAATTAAATTTTCATTTTCACATCAATGATGAATTTTATATAATTTTAGAAAATTTTCTTAAGTGGTAAAATCTTATTTTAATATTTGAGCTGAAATTGTTGAGAAATTCATGAAGATTTTATATTGCATTTTTAATTATAGATCTTCATAGAGTATGTATTTAAAAAATTGAAAAATCTAAATTTTCAAATATAAATGGATGGCATATTTGGTAGTGCCTACTGTGCTTAGTGTTAAAGGAGTAAGAATTCATTTTGAAATTCTCTCAAACAAATATGTTGAAAAATTAGTTCTTTAAAATTTAATTTTAATACAAATGAGAAAACAAATTTATTAGAAGCAGTTTAATTTTTAACTAAACATCTAATTTTTTATTAAAATGAAATACCATTGTGAAACCCGAAATGGAGCTTCAAATTAATATTAAAGTACATGTATATTTAAATAATAGGGAGTTATTTGATATAAAATATTATTTCTCCATTTCATGTATATCTTGAACCCTACTGTTGAAATGCAGTGTCATGAATCAATGTTAGCATATTCCCATCTATTGACAGTAAAATTGTTTTTATTAAATGAAAACATTTACTTTTTATAATGAAAACAATGTTCAAGTTTCATAAACAGTTTGAAGTTTAAATTAAAATCCTTATTATTTTTAGACACATAACAAAAACAAAAGAGTTAAAAATAAAGACATCTATGATCAGTCGATAATAAAATCATAAGCTAACTAAATAAATGAATTTGTTGTTGGAAATATAATGTTACAATGGGGGATTTGATCATGCAACTTCTTTTGTTTTTCATTAACAATTATTTACCTGGTGAAGCAGAATAACACATTACTCGGCCAATTAGTAATTTACAAGAAAAATCAAGATAGACTCACATCTATCATAATTTTAATCTAGAAAAGACCAAATGAAGAATTTTGGTAGATATCCCTCTCAAAGAGAGAATTGAAGATAGGCATACTATTTAAAAATAAATAAATAAATAAAAGGAAGACAAATTATTAAGAGGACCTAAAGAAACAAATGATAGAATGTCTTGAGATAATTCTAATAACTGAATCAAAATAAATTAGATTTAACAGTTTTATTTAGAATTTTTGATCAGTAAATAAGTATGTACAAGATTTAATATAATAAATAAGATTGCATTCATTATGCATGAGATTACTCAGTTCTTCCTAGCAATAAAAAGGGCTGGGTGCTTCCTCGCAGAAGAAGACACTTTGAATTTTGAAAGGGCTAAATTTGACTGTTAAAAACTATCAAAGTTTGTAGTATCTAATAAAACTATATTGGATTGGCAACAATTTTAGATTAGAGCAGTAAAACATAGTAACTATTATAAAACTAATGTATTCAACATTGTAAAATGCATGTGCATGGTGTGATCCTTTTCTTTTGTGCATCAATAGGGTTGAAATTAGCTGAGTAGTACCAGAAATTAGCATTAACCGATTATTTTTTACAATTGTTAAAAACAATGCCAAGTTTTTTTTTTTAACATGACGGTTAAAACAGGATAAAACCGTCAATTGTCAAAAACTTTCCAACCCTGCCTAAATATGATATTTTTTTAGAGTGCTTAAAAATATTTTTTGAGTGCTTGAAAAGTGCTTAAAAGGTGCTTATTTTTCATTGAATAATTTGGCTGCACACCCTGATTAAGAAAACCTTTTCCTGAAAAAATAAAGTTTTTAAGAGATGATGGTTTATTTTTACAAGAAAAGCAAGGAAGGCACTGTTATAGAGATCATAAGGCTGGCAGAGGCTGCCTTCTTAATATAGGGAAAACACTGGGATTACATACATAAATTAATTAAGAAAATATTGCTATAAGTTTTTTTTTTTTTTAATATCATAAGTGTATTTTGTGAAGTATATAAAGTGTATTTTATAAAAATCATAATTTGTAATTACAGTTTTTAACTTATAAATGAGATAAATTATTTTTTTAAACTGTTTTTAAACTAGGTAATTTTTTTTGTGTTAATTTTTATTAAATACTTGCAGATGAATTCCTTTGATTTGAGAAGATATTTTCCTGAAAATAATAAAAAGTGAGGCAAAGATGGTTTAAATTTGTAAATAACTGTGTCACAAAGTAAGTGAAGAGCTTTATATTGTTTAGTTTAATCATGATTTAATTTTATAATAGCATTGTTTTATGAAGAAAAAAAATAATTACTAAATTTTGTGTCAAAAATATTTATTGCCTTACTATGTTTCTAATTTCACATTTTTTCTAAAAAACAACTCCTTTTAGATTCATGGTTCCAAACTTTTTCTCTTCGCCAACCTGTTCTATAATATGATAGAAATTGATGTAATCAGTAAGAGCATATTGCTAAATAATTCTTCTCAAAAATTTAAGTTATTATCATAACAAATCTTAGCAAATATAAACTTTTGTAAAATTAAGATCATAGTTAGAAGAAAATAAATGTGAAACTAATTAAAAAAAAAAAAAAACTCAATTGGATTTTAAGTCAATGTATGTTAAATTTGAATTATCATAATTTGATATTTGTGGCTGCCAATATTGGGTTTTTGGTCTAACTGGTTTTCTACATGATGCTTCAGAAAGTGTTGAAATTTGACAAAATAAAATGTGTTGCATCTGGTGCAAGTTTCGTTACTGTTGTTGGGCACATCAGTGTTTTCATTACAGAAAAAAAATGAGAGAGAATTTCTCACCCTTTCTCAAAAACAGGGTGAGATCTCAAAAAGTTAAGTGAGATTTCTAAAAATTAAAAAAACGCGAATAGACTTGGAAAAAAAATATTTCTTAAATTATAATACATTTTTAACATTTTCTAATTTTTAAAGCATTGAATATTTTTGCTGCATCATCATATGGAAAACGTTCTATATCTACTTTTTCATCAGCTTTTCTCATTAGGTTGCTCAAATGTTTATCAGTCATTTGTATACGATATTTTGTCTTAATTCGGTTTTGAGTGCTAAATGACCTTGCAACAGATGCTGAACAATTCGGAATCACTTAGTAAATTTGTAGCATTGAAAAAAATTTAAACGTCTTACATGAAGAAATCTTACCTTCCGTGAACACGTGGTTGCAGAAAAATGTGTTCTGAAAGGTGTTCCGTCATTCGGGGGGGGGGGCATTGTGTTCTGCTGTTCGCACCGGTTCTGAACAATACTGGTAAATAGGGAAGCTAGATAACAGGGATCCATGTTGAAAATAATGAAAGATCAAGGAAGAAAAGTTAAACGGATTTTATTCAAAATGGCAGAAGACGAATTTTTTTCCAAAATTCGCTCATTTTGAAATTGATTAATAGAGTGCGCGATCTTCTCGCATTAATAATTTTTTAATGCGAGAAAAGAAAAAAATATGCGAGGTTCTCGCGCTGTAGTGAAAACACTGGCACATGTTACTAAAAATCAAGCTTACTTAAATGTTTAAATCATGCACAATTCTTGCATTATAAATACTGTTATAATTATGATTCACATTATAGACCATGTATAAAAAATATAGTCAAAATGCAGATGATTACCCCATACCCTGCAAATTTCTTAATGGCGCAGAATGTTGCAGCATGAGTCTGGTAGAAAGGTCTTAACAAATAAATATTCCATCACATTTCATACAGTTCATGATACGTTTACATTCTAGTCCATGAAGCTCAGCAATATTCTAAAGAATATTTTGAAATTCAGGTCTTATTCATTCAAAACTGAGATCTATTGCCATTTTGAACAGTGTAATTTTAAATGAAAAGATACAAACAATGAGTAATAATTAGATGAAGAGTTTCAAAGTAATGAAATTTCTAATTTGATATATTGTTATTTAAAATGACATACTTTAAAATTATGTTAGAATTATTTTACTTTTTTCATGATTGTACATATTATTTATGTTTATGAAATTACACTTTTCAACTTTACAGGCATAGAGATTCTGCAATGTAAAGAAGCCTTCTTAAATTAAAAATATTTTTTGTCGCATTTTTTATTTTGTCTGAAAAATATTTTCCCTTCTAACTATGTCACTATTTATATTTAAAATCTTATTAGCATCTATTTAGTCATGTTATTTATAATTTCATGTAACAATTGTTTAACTGTTAATTAATTACTAGGTCTTTGACTTATTTGCTAGGTCTTTTTATTTGAGTAAAAAAAATATTTATTTTGTAGAATTTTCGGAATGGGATATAGTGTTAGTCAAAGCTTGATTTCAAGTCAACCACCATTATTTGTATTCACGATTTGTCTTACTGCATTTGGTTTTACTATGATTGTCTTAGCTTATGTTGTTGGAGAAAAAGAAATGCCGAATCCAGATGTAAAAATGGTTTGTATTGGTTTTTAACTTTCTGTAAATTAAGTTATTTATCATAAATAACTCACATTTTAAGTTCTTAAATAAACTTTATATTCAACAATTGCTTTGGGAATTCATGTTAGGTCAAAATGGGATAATTTCTCATATCTTTTTTTTTAAAGCTTTTAAAAGGGTAAAATACATTGTGTTACATTTTATGAGCAGACATTTAAAATACAATTTGACAAATATTTTTAAATTCGTTATTTATTTGTTACTTTTTATATCTGCTGACTTATCTATTTGTTTAAAAAAAAATTACAATGTATTAAAAGTGTATCGTAATTTAAATTTATTTAATGAATCTTAAATTATCGAACTTAAATTTATATTATCAATTATCTCTATATTAAGGTTAATTCCTTTTAATACTGTAAAAACTTTAGATTTCAAGTATATTTTTGTAGCATTAAAATAAAATTAGGTTTTGAAGATTGTATTTTAAAATTATGAATTTATGCATTTTATGTTTTTGCAAACATATTTTTTATTGAAAAATTTAATACGGATTTTTACAGAATAAATCTTTAATTAAAATTTTAGTCAATCAATGTTTATCCCAATATTTTCTACTATTATGCATTTAAAATAAATTTTAAAAGTACAAGGAGGAGGGCTTAATCAGAATGATTTAATTCACTGTTAGACACAGTGTTTATCACATTCTCAAGTGAAGTATCTCCTTCATTTTCATCATCTTCTGCATCTTTTTATCAGATTCATTATCTTCAGTTTCATTTGTAGATTGTTGAGGTGATGTTTGCAACCTTTTTTTTTATTTTGATAAAACTTGATAATTTTTTTCTTTTTGGTTTGCTAATATTTAATATTTTCTAATTGTGTGCTATATATGTTAACTTGGCTGCCCGCTATGTTTATAATCTGATTCTTTTTTTTATTTTTTATGTATCTATTAGAATGTGCTGAATGTTCTTTCTGTGGCAGCTGATGTTACAAGAACAAAAAGAATATGAATTGCTACATCAGCTAATATACTGATGTTATTGGTGTTATGAATTGATGTTGCATCAATGGTTGCAAATAAATTGATGTCCTAATAGTCCTTCTTTATTCCCTTAATCAGCCCCATTTTTCCACATTTCTACAATATTAAGTTTTAATTTCTGACTAACTTCGCAGATGAAACTTATTGCATCCATCAATTCAGTTGTCTTAGTTTGTTCTCTTGCGCCTCTGGATTTAAAAGATCGACAGCTAAGTGGATTTGTTGTATTCAAAATTCTTCCAGTTCAGCATGTTATCATGCAGAGATAATTGGCTGAATCCATTTATTGCTCAAGTTTGTTCTGATGCTTTGGTGGTAATTTTTTTTCTACTTTTGACAGAATGATTCAAAATGTTTTAGTTGGTTATAATGTATTAGCAATAGATTTTATGTTGCACTCTTTTTCTGAAAGCTTTTGTACTCTCATCTAAAGAAATCTGAGAATTATTTTTTCTCAGCAAAGCCAACCAATCACACATTTTCTTACAATCGCTAACAGCAATGTTTGTCGACAAATTGTTACATTTATTGCATTAATGCTAATTTTCTCGATTCCATTTTAACTTTTTATAGCATATTTTAATTTTAAAAAAAAGGTTTCTTTTAAAACATTTCATTTCGTTGAGATTTGAGTGTTTATATACTTTAGAGCAGTAACTTACATTCCACTCCTTTATTTTTCTATTTAAAAAAATCCCCTTTTTTACCATTCTAAAAAACATAATGTAATATGTTAGGTTCAAATTCACTGTTACTTAGATCAATTTAAAAAACGCAAAAACAAGCAAAAAAAAAAAATCTAACTTAAGTGTGCAAGTTCAACTGACTCAGTAGCCAATTTGTCTGTTAGTCGGCATACATTTTGTCAAACAATAACAGAAATCAAAACTAAGACTTCTTTTTAAAATTGGGGAAAATACCTCAAACATATTTGATGTTTATGCATCAGTTGATGAAAATGTTCAAACTTGATTTGTCAACAGTTCAAGAAATGGTGACAGGAGCTTGTGATACCAATACCAAGACAGCAAAGTGGAACCACAATCAGTACTAACATTTGTGGTAGGCCTCAAACCATTTGAAACAATGAGAAACTTTCTGTATTCACATCAATTTACAGAAAATTAACTTCAATCTGTTACAAAAGTCAAAAATTTATTGTTTGCACAGAGTAAAAGAGACTGTGTTCAAACCAAAATTTTCCATGTATTTTAAATAAATAAACTCTTAATTAATCTTCCTTTTGGATCCTAAATATGTTTACAGTGAGCGCATAATTTTTTCAATTCAAATTTTTTTTTAATATTTATTGTAAACTTATTAATTTTCTATTTCATTACTTCTTTATTAATTTTCAGTAGTTTTCATGTCATTATTTTATATTTTATGTTATCCCACATTTGTCATTTTCTGTATGCATGGTTAGCAATGTATATATATATAGTTTTCTAACTAGTTGAGTTGATTGAAAATAATAAATGTTCTTAATTTGTAAATAACACATAAAATATTGTGTAATTTTATTTTTGTAATTTAAATGTAGGACTGGAACAGATATTTCAAGAAAGTTTCCAATCTGAGGTTGTGCCCTGTGAGAAATTTTACCTCAGGTGGTACTAAAATTTCTGAAACCTTCCTAAGTTCCATGTCTGCATTAAATTCTTCCTCTTCCCATGTTGTTGATGAAAGTAAAAGTATGAGTGCTGTTTTGTCTGGAGTTGTTGATCTTGCAATGGAGGGCGATTGGCAAGAATCCATGTTTGTTAATACATCAGTTAGTGCAAAGTTTAGAATTCGAGGCGAATTACCAACTGATTTCTCTCTTCATTTAAAAGGCCAGATAAAAGGATACCTTCTAGGTTTTTCAGGTAAAATAAATTGTATTTTCTTATTTTATATTTATCTTATTACATTTTAGGTTTCAAACTACTGATAGGTACTTTAGTGGGAGCAGTCACCATTGTTCTCTTTTAAGTAAATTTTATTAGCTGCCTATGTTGACCTTTCATATACTAAATATTAAAAATTTTAGGAATGGCATTTAATATATTTTATAATTTAATTTGTGCAGATATGTTTATTTGTTAATTAAATATACTGATAAATAATTCAAAGTAATCTTACTGAAGCTATTTCTCCTTAAATAGAAATACCTCCTTTTATTTTAAGTACATACAATCAATAAGAAATAATGCAAAGGCATTTAAACCAAAACTATGTTGCTTAGGGTAATTGAGGAAAGTCTAAAATACAATTGCTGATGAAAAACACTTACCCAATTTATATTCCCTAGATCAGGGATGGGCCAACTGTGGCCCGTCGGAAAGTTTAATCCGGCCCGTGGATAGAATTTGAACTTGCCAATCCGTGGAGAATATAAACAATATACATCCATTTTCTTGTCTACTTTGTTTAAAGCTATTTTCGTTCTTTCTTTTTTAACAAAGTTACTGATGACATTTTAACTTTCTCTACTTTTGTCCTACAAAGCATAAATTGATGGAAATAGCTAACACAGACAGAGTTTCAATTGGTAAAATGTTGAAAGAAGAAGTTCTTTATAGAATAGCCGTAGATTGGCGCCATCTAAAGCAATTGTTTCTAAGTATGCCAAAGTTTGAGTTTTACAAATCATTACCAAAAGCTAGTTTCCCAAATTTACTGAATCATACCCAGAAAATCAGCGCCATGTATGCTTCATCTTATATATGTGAACAAGTGTTTGCAATGATGAACCTTAGAAAAAATCATTTCAGAATTAGACTAATAACTAAACATTTAGCCTCGTTCCTTAAAATAAAGTACATCTCACTTGGAACCTCAATTTAAGGAACTTTTAAAAATGAAGTCACAATTTCATCCATCTCATTGAATATTTAAATTAAAACTTGTATATCGTTTTTTTATTTTATTTATTTTAGCAATTTTTATCTGGCCCACCAAACTTTTCTCTCGATCTTTTGCCCTCGACTAAAAAAGATTGCCCACCCCTGCCCTAGATGGTAGTACTTGTCCTGAACGCAATGATGAAAGTGTAATAATTGAGCAGCTCTCAAGCCATTAGCTATGATTCTGATAGAGGTGCATGATATTGAAATCTATTTCATGTGGCTGCTCTTTATCAATATTTTGGAGCAATGGGAAAAAATCATTGATCAGCAGTATTTTGAAATGTTAACAAATCTCTAAAAGGCAATCAAATTAAACTATCCCATGAGTCCTATCTTGTGGACTCATTATGTTGCACTGAAACACTAGATCACGGATAAAGAAAGCAGTTAAGAAATTTCTGCAGTAATTCAAATGGGAAGTCATAACCACATCCTATAGTCCAGATCAATTCCCATATGTCCTTTTTTTTGTAATTTATTTCTCTTCTCAAATACCTAACTTTATTCTTTTTTGAATAAATATTCTTTTATCTTTACATTTCATTTGAAATATATTTGTTTTGTATTTACATTTTAAATTAAGTCTTTTAATGATCAAAAATCTGTCAAGTTTCCAAATTTTTATATGAATATATATTTTTGTTTGACTTTGAAGTTATATTTTGTGTAAAATTTTGATTGTTATATTTCGGGAATTTATTTAGCACTTTAGTTTAATTTAATTATTATTTAACACTTTAGTTTAGTTTTTATTAACATCTTTAGTTTACTATTTAACTCAAGATGAGTAATTTTTTTACCACAAATAAACATATTTTAAGAACTTTTAAAGCTACCAAAAAAAAAAAAAAAATTAAGTACTTTTTTTAAAAAAAATAAAAAGAAAAAGAAATCATAATTAGGATCTGCACTCAATAAAAAAAAAAATTCATCAGATTTTTTGAAAATATATGTATATATAAGTAAGCAAAGTATAAAAACATTTTCCGAGACTTTACTTAATCATGATATAATTACTAGTTTCAGGCAAAGAACTCTATTCTTGAAATCATTTGCCACCATAAAAATATCTTATGTACAATTTTAAATGTATTCAATTTAGAGTTGCTCATTCTATTTTTTTAAATTAATAGTCACTTAATTCATTTGTGTAAAATAAATAATTTTAATTCAAAATTGCAATTAAACTTTAAAAAGGTTATAGGGAGTATTTTTTAAATTTAGTGTTGGTAAAATATTTATCAATGTAAACTCAGCAAAAAACATTTACAATATTAATATTATTGATCAAGCTGAGATGTTAAATATGTGAAGAGAATAAGGAAAACCTTAATAAATTTATATTACAAGTTAAAATGGTACAATTACACAAATTAAAATGGTACAATATTACAATTTAAATGATCACCTGTTAAATTTTTATTAATATTTGTAATTTGAAATAACAAATTATAAAATAGTTTCAAATTTTTTCAATAATTTTGAACTGAAAATGCAATAAATATTGAAGCTAAACATTTTTTTCAGAAGTTAATTTTTATATGGTCCCTATATTCATTATATTTAAATGAAATAATTCAATGATAAAGAGATAAATTATATTATTTTGAAATGACAAATCTGAATCCTTGCTATTGGGGAAATAGATACAGCAATGTTTAATTGGTCCCCATGATCACTAAAAATTGAAGAAATTTTTTTCAATTTTAAAGAGTGGGAAGAAAATCTCTCGCAGAATGCTGCAGAGTTATACACTTTTGCAATAATCCTCTCCACCAAATCCAGCTTAGTGTACACACTTGTGGACCATCCAACATGCAAAATGTTTGCAGCTTTCCTACAATACTGGCAACCGTACACCAAAATAAATTGAGGTTGAACGAATAATGAAAACATTTAACCGCTATTTGTGTCATTCATCACGCTATCGACATGGCAAAGAAAATTCATATTTTGGAAAAATTAGAATTAAGCTCTTCTTGCAAAATCCAATGAAAAATCAACTTTGAGGGCTATTAAAAAAAGGAAAATCAATAATAAGCACCTTTAAGCTCTTTTTAAAAATAATGTGTCCCGTGAAATATATTAATTTGCGAAAAAGTAATATATTTTTAATATTTGCAGGTAAATTTGGTCGACTGTTGTATAATGTTTCATTGAATATTCATCCTTTACAAAAGAATAATTGCACTGGTAAGAATTGTTGGTTCGATTATGAAATATGCATCACCATGAGTTGGCCAAGTGAACTTTTGCCTAAAACAAAGTAATTATATTAGTTTTTATTGTAAGCACATTCAGTTTTATTAGATTGTTTTAAATGTTAATGTATTTTAAGTTGCTGAATTTATAATTCACACTAAAGCAAAGGGAGGAAAAACTAATGAATCTGGATGAACTTTATTACTCTTAGAAATGCTGTGTTCAAGAAATTGAGTTTGAAAAGCATAAATATTTGTTTGATTTTTCAGAGTGGACACACAATAGCAAGAAAACAAATTAAAAATATATTTTATACAAAGTAATTTAATGTGTTTTAAATTATTTGACTGTATTACTTAAAAGTGATCCATAGGCAATGAAGTGATAGAAATTTATCTCCCTTAATAATTTTGAAATCTGTGATAGTGCCCTTTAGTATATTTTTCCAGAAGAAATTTGTGTTCTCGTTTTTTAGATTATGATTATTATTAATTATGCTGAAAATATGTACCTATTACATTTGAAATGCAACATATTTTTAGTTCTTTTTTTATTTATTTATTTTTGGTAAAACTATTTTTTTACAATATTTAAAATCAATTCTTTTACACTGATTTCATTGCATTTAATATATTTTAAAAACAATTTTAGGGAAATGTAAACACTTACCTCTACTTATCCGCAGAAATAGTGAGTGTTGTGTTAATTTAAAACTGTGTAGTATAATTTTTTTAAATAAATTTGCTATACAATAATTATTATTTTTCAGTCACTATACAATAATTATTATTTTGTACTTGGTCAGGTATGTGATATGGCAAGTAGAGAGTTTGAATTTGCACATGTGTTTTAGGATTATTTATAAAAACATTTATATTTTACGTAAGATCCAATTTGTTGGTTGACAGAATTATTATTAAAACAGAATGTGAATCACTAATTTGTATCGTTAGCTGTTAAACGATTGGGAAATGCAAATAAGTTTCTGTTGTGTTAATTAATATTGAATTTGTTTTTAATTTCTTTTTCTTTAGAGGTCCTGAAAAGTGCACCATCAGTCAACCTCAGAATAGTCTACCTATATTTTTTGCTGAATCTCCACTCCTAGAAGAAAAAGATGAGTCTTCCAAAACTTGTATTGAACTAAGCTATAGTCCTGATGTAAAGTTAACAGAAATGTTGAGTCTGGTAAGTATTTTACAAGTAATTCAAGTTATCTAAAATTAAACAATACCTCTGATAAATGAAAAAGTAATGGCCTTGTTACAACTTAATTGTAACACTTTTTATTGTTCATCTCGCAAACTCCACAGAACACTTTTAATGTAAAGAGCACAACTATTTTTTCACTTTTAATGTAACGAGCACAACATATTTTTCTTCCAACATCCTACCATCTAAGAGAAGGCAGAGACATCTAGGTCGGGGTGCACCATGCAACCACTAGCCGAAGGAATGCAGAAACATCTACATACGGACACCACCTGGGTGATTGAGAAACGGGTTGACCTTTCTGATAAAAAGTGGCAACGTTGGTAAAGAATGTTCTGACCGGTTCTTTTAGTGGCAGATGTGGTAGTAAAGAGATAGATGAAGGTGAGGGGGCCTTTGGCCCCCTACTTGAATATTTTTTTAATCTTGGATGGAGAGTTTTTTTTGGCATGTGAGCTTGATAGATGTAGTTTTTTTACTCACGATCGGAGTTAATCAGAATGTTGGTGTGTTCAATCAAAAATTTAGTTGTTATATTGTTTTGGTAAATAACTACCACTTAATTCCATAATGTCAATTTTGTCTTGTTTTTTACTACGTCGACTTCAAGATTAAATTTTATCTGTAAGTAAAATTTTGTGTCTGTCTCCTTTCCAGCTAATCTATTATTTTTTTATTTTCAGCCTTAACCTAGTGTTATTCTAATTATTTTAATTTCTAGAGAATACTTTTTCGCAATGTACTAACCATAAGATCTATTTGTCGAACCACCACCTGTGGTATTAATTTTTAGTTCTGTTTAAATGTTTGTTATGTACCATGGGGTACAATATTACATTTAATATTTTTAACTATTTTTACGGCTATTTTTAGGTGCTAATTATTTTAACACACCAATTTAAGCTTTATGTTCAAGACACACCAACTTTATTAGGCTTTAAACCGCTTTCCATTTGTTGTTGGCACATTCATAATTGCCAGAAAATACATGGGGTAAGAACTAATTTTCTCACATGAGGATCCATATTTATTTGGTTGTCGTCAACATAATATTAATAAAAGTTAAGCAATCTTTATTATAAAGCAATCCAGTGATATTACCTTATAAGGCAATATTTTATGATAAACGTATTTAAATCTGTATATAAACTTATAACGGTT
The DNA here is from genome assembly GCF_043381705.1 of Parasteatoda tepidariorum. Classification (NCBI taxonomy): domain Eukaryota; kingdom Metazoa; phylum Arthropoda; class Arachnida; order Araneae; family Theridiidae; genus Parasteatoda; species Parasteatoda tepidariorum. The sequence goes on along the minus strand of NC_092210.1, from coordinate 89,163,394 downwards.
TTACAATTATTAGTCTAAATAAGTTAACCTTTATTATAAGCTTTGTATATAACGGAATTCGGTCAACATGTGCAATTAAATTAATAAATACAAAATTGTAATTTAAAAGTAACTTTTTCCTCTATTACTAAATAATATGTTTGGTGGAAAAAATTTAGAAAGTTTTTTAAATAATTAAAAATTATGAAACAAGATTGGAATATATAAATTTATAAAACAAGATTGTAGAAGTGGCAATGATAACCAAGCAAAATGTTTGGATTTAAATTTTTTTCTAGTGGAATCAGGAACTAAATCTGGGAAACTGAACATGTCTCAATACAATAACTCATTTTGGAATATTTCAATTGAATACTTTTTAATTTAACAATCTGTTTGTCATTTAAAATACACACACGCACGCTTGCACACACACACAAATATATATATCGTAAAAATTGTGTAGGTTGGTGAGCAAAGCAAGCAGAGTTATGCTAACAAACAAGTATCTTTTTTCTCCAATGCTGAGGCATAGAATTGAATGAAATTGCCAAAGACTACAAAATCAATTTAAATTAAATTCTGCTTAAAGTTAACACTGGAAAACTTGACCAGTAAGTGGAGGAGAAAAACCAACAAGTCCAGTTAAAACTAACTAGATTACCATCCAACATATAAGAAGAAAAATATTTTGTCTCTTATTTTATTATTTCTACTTTTTTTTTACCTTACACTTTACTTCGGCTAAATTTGTCAGGTTTTACTATCCTCCTTATTAGATAATTTTCCCAGTGTTAATTTCTTCTTGTACATTGGAAGATTTTTATAATGCAATTCTGTAAACTGTAATTCTTCATAAAACACATTAAATTTATAATTTCTAAAACATATCAAAACTGATAAATTTGTTGGATTATATTTCTAAAGCTCGTAATAATTTAATTTTTTTTCTGTAAATAATATATAGTTGCATATTTTTGTGTTTTAACTTATTTGTATATAAAAATTATTATGCTATTGTAAAGCATTAATCTTGAAATGTTTCAGACATATATTGCTTTGTTAAGCAGGAAAGTTTAATAATATGTGAAATCATCTATATAACACAAAATTCTACATAGTGCAAAACTTCGCTATTCAAGATTTGCATTGTAAAGATCTTCAACTGTAATTTGATTGAATCTGTAATTATTCAGCATTTGTCTTTCTTTTTTTTTGTCTTAACTGTGTTAATACAAGTATGCCCCAAAAATTACCAATGATTTAAAAAAGGCAATTAAAGTAAAATGGTAGGCAAAAAAAAAAATTATGTTTTCTGTGTTCTGCTTAGGAAACCAGTTATCATTCTCACCAAAGGATACCACACAAATATTAAGGAAATTAACTCTCTAGCAAATTAGCTAAAATTTTAAAATGTTAAAGTTCAAAACATTCTGATGGAAAGTTCTCAAACATAAATGGTAATTTCCAATTCTCTATTACTGACACAATATTGGCATAAATCAATGTCAACCGCATGGAGGTTGTCGTATCAGATTTTGCACAAAACTCATTGATAGTTAGATTAAATAATGAAAAAGCTAGTAGCAGGTCAGAATGTCCAACACTACTTCTTTCCTAGCATTACTTCTTCACATTCACCTAAGCCAATGCTGTGCGCTTCAAGCACCTTTCACCGCATTGCCTATATCTCTTATGTTTGAGACTCAGTAACTATACATTTTTGAACTTTGTGTCAATGAGAACTTTAACCCCTTAGCTTGTGTGCTCGAGTTAATTTCAGCTCGCTAAATAGGCGAAACTGTGCACACTCGAGATAATTCAAGCGGTGTTTTATTTTATGCTGCTATAATTTTTCACCCTAATTTTTTGCTGCTATAATTTTTGATATTTATCATTTACATAGGATTGTAAGCTATAACATTTATTTATTCAAGAATAAAATATAGCCTTTTTCCATGGAATAAAAGCGCAATATATCAAAATTGTCCACCAAAAGAAAAGTTGAACCAAGTCAAGACAATGTTCTAAAGTGTGTTTTTTTACATTAAAAAAATAGATTTTTTTGGCCTTTTTTTTATGTGTGCGTTAAGGGGTTAATCAGCTACACTACTATAACAGTAACTACAACAATAAAATTTCAGCCAATTTGACAGAGAAATAATTTCCATAATACGAGGCGTGTTTTTTAAGTAAGTACCGTTTTGCTGTACCGCCGCCGCAGCGTTGCGGTCGGCGTTCTGCGCATGCGCACTGGATACCTACATCTATTGCCCACGCACTGACGCCATTGCAGTCTGATTCTTCCTTGTTTACGTTGTTTACTGAGTGTTTAAGATGCCTCCGATAATCGTGAGTCCCGCCGACTGTGAACTAAGGGCTGTTATAAGATTTCTTAGTGCTAAAGGCCTAAAACCGATCGATATTCATCGTGAGATCTGTGCAGTTTATGGACAAAACATTATGAGTGATGGAATGGTAAGAAAGTGGGTGAGAGCATTTAAAGAAGGCCGCACAAATGTGCATGATGAACAACGGAGTGGGCGTCCTTCAGTCGTTAATGAAAGTTTGGTGCAGGAAGTGGACAATAAGGTGAGAGANCTCTTCTTGCAAAATCCAATGAAAAATCAACTTTGAGGGCTATTAAAAAAAGGAAAATCAATAATAAGCACCTTTAAGCTCTTTTTAAAAATAATGTGTCCCGTGAAATATATTAATTTGCGAAAAAGTAATATATTTTTAATATTTGCAGGTAAATTTGGTCGACTGTTGTATAATGTTTCATTGAATATTCATTCTTTACAAAAGAATAATTGCACTGGTAAGAATTGTTGGTTCGATTATGAAATATGCATCACCATGAGTTGGCCAAGTGAACTTTTGCCTAAAACAAAGTAATTATATTAGTTTTTATTGTAAACACATTCAGTTTTATTAGATTGTTTTAAATGACAATGCATTTTAAGTTGCTGGATTTATAATTTACACTAAAGCAAAGGGAGGAAATACTAATGAATCTGGATGAACTTTATTACTCTTAGAAATTCTGTGTTCAAGAAATTTCGTTTGAAAAGCATAAATATTTGTTTGATTTTTCAGAGTCGACACACAAAAGCAAGAAAACAAATTAAAAAATATTTTATGCAAAGTAATTTAATGTGTTTTAAATTATTTGACTGTACACAAGAAAGTAGAAAGAAAAGTGTAAAAGAAGAAATTATATCCAAATGCAGTGAAGTGATAATTTATCTCCCTGAATAATTTCAAAATCTGTGAAAGGCACTTTCATAGTTCTCTTTAGTATATTTTTCCAGAAAATTTTCATTCTCTTTTTTTTTAGGTTATGATTATTATTAATTATGCTGAAAATATGCACCTATTACATTTGATGTAGATTTGTAATGCATTGTTTTCACTACAGCGCGAAAACGCGAGAATCTCGCATATTTGTTTCTTTTCTCGCATTAAAAAATTATTATCGCGAGAAATTCGCTCATTCTATAAATCAATTTCAAAATTCGCGAATTTCTCGCATTTTGGAAAAAGCTTCCAATTACGCCATTTAGAATAAAATCCGTTTCACTTTTCTTCCTGGATCTTTCATTATTTTCAACATCTGCCCGGTTATCTAGGTTCCCTATTTACCAGTATTGTTCAGAACCTTTTCGAACAACAGAACGCAACCACGGAACCCCTTTCAGAACACATTTCTCTGCAACCACGTGTTTACCGTAGGTAAGGTTTCTTCATGTAAGACGTTCAAATTCTTTATGTGCTAATGTAAGATGGACAAATACCTTGTTAAGGCAAAATCTTCTATGATGATGCACCAAAAATATTCAATAATTTAAAAAATAGAAGAAGTTAAAAATGTATTATAATTAAAAAAATGATTTTTTTTCAAGAGTTTTTGTGTTTTTTTAGTTTTGAGAAAGGGTGAGAAATTCTCACCCATTTTTTTTCTATGATGAAATCACTGGTAATGCTACATATTTATTTATTTTTAGTGATTTTATTTATTTATTTTTTGTAAAACTGTATTCAGGATTTTTATTTTTTTACAATATTTAAAACCAATTCTTTTACACTGATTTTATTACATTTAATGTATTTTAAAGCAGTTTTAGGAAAATGTAAACACTTACCTGTAGTTATCCGCAAAAATAGTGAGTGATGTGTTAATTTAATACTGTGTGTAGTATAATTTTCTTTTAAGAGAAAAATTCTTTTAAAATACTTTTTTTTAAAAATAAATGTGCTATATAATAATTAATATTTTTCAGTCAGTGTTTTTGGACTTGGTCAGGTATGTGATATGGCAAGTAGAGAGTTTGAATTTGCACATGTGTTTCAGGATTGTTTATAAAAACATTTATATTTTACGTTAGATCCAATTTGTTGGTTGACAGAATTATTATTAAAACAGAATGTGGATCACTAGTTTGTCTCATCAGCTGTTAAACAATTAGGAAATGCAAATAAGTTCTTGTTGTGTGAAATTAATATTAAATTTGTTTTGAATTTCTTTTTCTTTAGAGGTCCTGAGAAGTGCACCATCAGTCAACCTCAGAATAGTCTACCCATATTTTTTGCTGAATCTCCACTCCTAGAAGAAAAAGACGAGTCTTCCAAAACTTGTATTGAATTGAGCTATAGTCCTGATGTAAAGTTAACAGAAATGTTAAGTTTGGTAAGTATTTTACAAGTAATTCAAGTTATCTAAAATTAAACAATATCTCTAATAAATAAAAAGGTGAATGGCCTTAAACTGTTTTCTCTTGTTGTAAGCAGAAATACTTAGTTGCCAGAAAATACATGGGGTAAGAATTAATTTTCTCATCTGAAGATCCATATTTATTTGGTTGTTGTCAACATATTAATAAAAGTTAGGTATTGTTTACCTGTATAAAAAGATTTTTTTCCCTTGTTAAAAGGCATGTACTTGTATTATTTATCAGCCATTACTACGTTTTTTATTTTGATTTCAAATTAAAGTGCTAAACTAAAAGCAATCTTTATTTTAAAGCAATCCAGTGATATTACCTTATAAGGCAATATTTTACGATAAACATATTTAAATCTGCATATGAATTTATAACGGTTTTACAATTATTAGACTATATAAGGTAACTTTTATTATAAGCTTTGTGTATAACTGTATTTTTGGTCAACATATGCAATTAAATTAATAAACACAAAATTGTAATTTAGAATTAACTTTTCCCTCTATTACTAAATAATATTTTTGGTGATATAAATTTAGAAAATTTTTTAAATAATCAAAAATTATAAAATAAGATTGTAGAAGAAGTTACAATGATAACCGAGCGAAATGTTAGGGTTTAAATTTTTTCGTAATGTAATGGAATCAGGACCTAAATCTGGTAAACTAAACATGTTTCAATACACTAAAACTTTTTGGAATATTTCAATTGAATACTTTGTGATTTAACAGTCTGTTAGTCATTTAAAAAAATATTATAGCAATTGTGTGGGGGTTTGTGAGCAAAGCAAGCAGATTTATGTTAACAAACAAGTATTTTTTTTATCCATTGCTGAGCCATAGAATTGAAAGGAATTCCTAAAGACTACAAAACCTATTGAAAATAAAATGTATATTAAGTTAACAAAGAAAAAGTTGACCAGTAAGTGGAGGAGAAAAACCAACTAAGTCCAGTCAAAGCTAACTAGAAGGTTACTGTCCAACAAATTAGAAATGAAATTTTTGTCTCTTATTTTATTATTTCTACTTTTTTTTTACCTTGCACTTTACTTTGGCTAAATTTGTCAGGTTTTACTATCCTCCTTATTAGACAATTTTCCCAGTCTTAATTTCTTGTTGTACATTGGAAGATTTTTATAATTCAATTCTGTAAACTGTAATTCTTCATAAAACACATTAAATTTGCAATTTCTAAAGCAAATCAAAACTGATAAATTTGTTGGATATTTCTAAAGCTCGTGCTAATTAAAAAAATTTTCTGTAAATAATGAATACTTGCATATTTTTGTGTTTTAACTCATTTGTATATAAAAATTATTTTACTATTGTAAAGCATTAATCTCGAATTGTTTCAGACAAATATTGCTTTGTTGAGCAGGAAAATTTAATAATATGTGAAATCATCTATATAACACAAAATTCTACATAGTGCAAAGCTTCGCTATTCAAGATTTGCATTGTAAAGATCTTCAACTGTAATTTGATTGAATCTGTAATTATTCAACATTTCTCTCAATCTCTCTTTTATTTATTTATTTTTTCATAACTGTGCCCCAAAAGTTACCAATGATTTAAAAAGGCAATTAAAGTAAAATGGTAGGCAAAAAAAAAAAAAAATTATGTTTTCTGTGTCCTGCTTAGGAAACCAGTTATCATTCGCACCAAAGGATCCCACACAAATATTATGGAAATAAACTAACTCTGTAGCAAATTAGCTAAAATTTTAAAATGTGAAAGTTCAAAACATTCTGATGGAAAGTTCTCATCACAAATTCTCGAACATAAATAGTAATTCCCAATTCTCTATTACTGACACAACATTGGCATAAATCAATGTCAACCGCATGAAGGTTGTCGAATCAGATTTTGCACAAAACTCATTGATGGTTAGATTAAATAATGAAAAAGCTAGTAGCAGGTCAGAATGTCCAACACTACTTCTTTCCTAGCATTACTTCTTCACATTCACCTAAGCCAATGCTGTGGGCTTCAAGCACCTTTCACTGCATTGCCTATACCTCTTATGTTTGAGACTCGGTAACTATACATTCTTGAACTTTGTATCAATGAGAACTTTAACCCCTTAACTTGTGTGCTCGAGTTAATTTGAGCTCTCTAAATAGGCGAAACTGTGCACACTCGAGATAATTCAAGCGGCGTTGTATTTTTTGCTGCTATAATTTTTCACACTAATTTTTTGCTGCTATAATTTTTGATATTTATCATTTACATAGAATTGTAAGCTATAACATTTATTTATTCAAGAATAAAATATAGCTTTTTTCCATGGAACAAAAGCGCATTATATCAAAATTGTCCACCAAAAGAAAAGTTGAACCAAGTCTAGACAATGTTCTAAAGTGTGTTTTTTTTACATTAAAAAAAATGTGACTTTTTTTTGGCCTGTATTTTTTCCAAAAAATCTGTGTGTTAAGGGGTTAATCAGAGCTACAACAATAAAATTTCAGCCAATTTGACAGAGAAATAATTTCCATAAGATTTGTAGCGGGTCCTTTTAAAAATTGTCAGATGCTTAGATGGCTGATTAAAAAAACTCAAAAACAATATTTTCATCTGCATGTTAGTTTTTCCAATTTAAATATTTGCACAGGCAACTGTTAACTTTGCCCTCAGACTGTGGCACATTATCATTTGAAAAATTTGTTATTTTGAGAATTTATAGTTTCATTGCAGTACTATGAGCTTACAACAAAATGTGATGCTTCATGTGATAGTTATCACATATGTTACATTTCTATCTCTTTTTGTTTGTTTTAAATGATTTTTCATTCTTGAGACACTGAGCTCATTCCTGTTTTGCTAATTGTACTAAAATTGAAGTTTGCTTTTTAATTTTTTTATTTGTGCTTTATGTAATGCTTCCTAAACTATTTTATTTCAGCACAGTGACAATCTTATTCTTATAATTTCATTTTTAAAAAATTTTATATGTTAATTCTTACATATTTTTTCTTAGCATGAACGTTCTATTGTTAATCTACATTTAATGCACACCAGTTACTTTATGTTTGTGATGGTCATGACTTTAGTATGCTATTCTCTTATACGAGGGAGATTTAGACATCCAAAGAATTATGTTTCACTTCAAAAGGTTTGATTTTTTTTTTAAATTCATATTTCTCCCAATCTTTTGTCCAATTTCATTTTTTTTGCGACTTTAGTGAAACAAATTAAAACCACCATTGTCATTAATTGATAGTTTTAAATTCAAGAATAACTTTGATACAAGAGAATTGTGATTGCTGGAGGAAGAAATTATCCTAATTTTTAACTTAAAACATTATATTTAACGAATGTTGAGTTTTATAAAAGCATTTTTCTGATAGAATGTGGTTATACATTTACTTTTTTTATTTTTAGAAGGTTCAATGAATAATTAATACGATTTTAATAATATACATATGTATGCATTGATTTGGAATAATATATTTATCAATTTCTTCAAACTGAATTTATTAATTGTCAAGCAATTACAACTTAATAAAGATAAAAGTTTTATAAGAGGTATCATTACATCTTGTCTTCAAATTGTAAAATATCAACAATGATTATGTGACATCTTGTTTTGATATTTCATGTCACTATAAAGAGAATAGCGTTGCCAACGTTTTAAAACATCTAAAAAAAAATTTTTTATTACTGGGTTGGATGAATAATCCCAAGAAACTAGAGAGGAAAGATAGAAACTTCGATAACTTCACAAAAGAGCCCTGTGAACAGCAATGTTTAAAGCAAATGCTTAGCGTGCTAAGAAATAGTCATCTATTTTCAAGACTCGTCAATTCTGTATGAGGAAACAAAAATGTATAGTTGTCAACGAAAAATTGGAAAAACAAAAACTAGAAAAACCATGGTAGACGGGAGTGAATCAGAGAATTAATACTTTTCCAATACAATTTTGTTTACATTGGACAAACCAGACGTGCTTTAAAATTTAGCCTAAAGAAAACGGTGGATAAATCCGCGATCAAGAATGTGCTAAATCATCTATTGCCTTCCCATTCTTTAAATCATAGGGATAAATTAAATTTCAATAATGCCAAAGTTCTTACCACACCTGTCACTTCAGCTCATCTTGACACCTGGGAATGCTGTTTTATTCATATGAATGCCAATTCCCTTGTTAATGACATTTGTCCTCATCATCTCTCCATGACACGTGGAAATGGATTTTGCCCAGATTTGCTTCTCCACATCTCCAAAACAGCTTTTGCTGTTTTTCTTTTTTGTATTTTTATATCCTATTTCACTCTTGGATCATTATTTTGATCAGAATCTTATGCTCATAAAAGCTAACATCTAACTTACTAAGAGGTCCTTAAAACATTAAAGAAACTGTGGCATCAACATTATAGTTATGAAGGTATTTTTAACTATAAAATTAAAATTTCAAAACTTAAGATTTTGTTACCAGATATTTGGCATTATTGAAACTAATCTCTCAATCATGTGCTAAAAATAAACGTAATGAATGTAATTTTGCTTCCCCCATTTCAGTTTTTTAAGGACCTTAAAAGCTCTGTTTAAAAGGAGTCTTATCGTATCAAGTATATGTATGTATGGATGGTGAGAATCGTAAAGTAAGTTTGTAATAAAAGGAATTAAGAAACAATTACTTTTAGAAGCGATATTTAATATTACGTGTAGCTGTTCGTAACTGAAGAACATGTTGAGCAACATTTTATGAATTCACATTTTGCTAAAATCCGTCCAGAATGTAGAGAAACTATGAATGCATTCAGAATGTAAAGAAAGCTATTAGCAAATTATTTTTATCTAAAGAAAACCATGCACTCTAGAAGCTTCGAGATATTTTTCTATTAACTATTAAAAGATAAGCTTTCCTGAGCTAACTGAAAATGATGATTGAAAGATTCAATTTTTATTGTGTCAACTTGGTTGCTTAGCAATGGAGAAACACTAGGGTATTTCTCTCTTGTCGATCACATCATTCGTTTAAGGTTACCTTAAATTTCTACTCCTGCTATGACGATATTATTTGGCTATTTTTGCGGGACTTTGCCAAATATATATAGCCTCCTAGCACCCAAGTTTATGACCCAATTTTTTCGAAACTTTGTCTATAGTTTGGGGTCAGGAATCCAAAGGTGTTAAAAATTATAAATTTATTCAGAGAAAGTATGTTTTTGTATCTAATTTTGTAATTTAATTCATAGTTAGTACTAATTAATTAGCATATTTGAGGTCACCCCCTTGAACCTTTGAAATTGATACTTAGTACGTGAAAATCGGTTTATTAGAACTAAAGAATCTTTTTTATTTTGCACACTGTATCTATCATATCTCAATCTGTTAGCGGCATAAAAAATTACTATAGTTTTTGGCTATACAATTACATACAAATATAGCAGATTGAACGAATATCTTCTTTTGGCCACTTTTAAGCTGCAAAAGTCTTTGTCTCAACAAAATTCTTTGTTGTTCTTCACTTTTCTGCATTGTAAAAACGAATATCTTTGTTCAGCAATGTCAGGCTGGTTGATGTGCAGATAAATATAATTCTTATCATGTCTGTTATGAATTGGAAAATAAGTACATTCCATTATTTTTTTTTTAACCGTCAAAAATTGAANACTTGGTTGCTTAGCAATGGAGAAACACTAGGGTATTTCTCTCTTGTCGATCACATCATTCGTTTAAGTTTACCTTAAATTTCTACTCCTACTATGGCGATATTATTTGGCTATTTTTGCGAGACTTCGCCAAATATATATAGCCTTCTAGCACCCAAGTTTATGACCCAATTTTTTGAAACTTTGTCTACCCCATATAGTTTGGGGTCAGGAATCCAAAGGTGTAAAAAATTATAAATTTATTCAGAGAAAGTATGTTTTTGTATCTAATTTTGTAACTTAATTCATAGTTAGTACTAATTAATTAGCATATTTGAGGTCACCCCCTTGAACCTTTGAAATTGACACTTAGAACGTGAAAATCGGTTTATTAGAACAAAATAATCTTTTTTATTTTGCACACTGTATTGATCATATCTCAATCTGTTAGAGGCATAAAAAATTACTATAGTTTTGGGAGATGCAATTACATACAAATATAGCAGATTGAAAGAATAAAGGAAAGATTGAAGGAATATCTTCCTTTGGCCACTTTTAAGCTGCAAAATTCTTTGTTGTTCTTCCTCTTTTCTGCAAGTTTGTAAAAACGAATTTGTTCAGCAATGTCAGGCTGGTTGATGTGCAGATAAATATAATTCTTATCATGTCCGTTATCAATTAGAAAATAAGTACATTCCATTATTATTTTTTAAACACTATAAACATTTGTTTTAACCGGCAAAAAAGATTCAAAAATTGATAAGTTTTGGGTCCTGAAGATTCAAGTTTTTCAAAGTTCAGGTCATAATGGAAAATATTAAATGTTTAGAACATTGTTTCTTTAGAGAATTGAGGGAAAGTGTATTTCTAGTTATCACTAAAGCATCTTTAACTTAAGTTTCAATGCATTTTGTAGTAATAAATTTTGTTTTCTTTTAAAAGTGCACATTTATACTTTGGTTCCATGTTTTGTTTTAATTTATACATAAAAATTTAGTTTATAATTTGAACAACATTGTATAAAATGTTTGTTTTTCTTTTAGGTTTTAGAAGCTTGAATCTAAAAAAATGAAGCATTCACCAACGTCTTTCAGTCAAAAAATTTTCTTTATACATTGGGAATCTCAGTCATGATCTTTATAGTCATGTAGTCTAAATGCAATCTAGAAACATAAAAATTCCAATTTACTTTTATAAGTTCGTTTGTTTCTATTCTGTGTATAAATATAATAAATTATTTTAGTATGATTTATATCTTTTGACTCTAATTATGTACTTCACTAATTATTATTTTCAGAAAAGTTTCACTAGTTAATTTAGTATAGTATCATTTAAAATACAGAAATTTACTTACTCCATGAACAAATAGTATAAATTAAACATTCATGTGTATTGCGTGTAATCCATAGTAAATCTCTGTTTTTCAAATTTTAATAATTTGTTATTAGAAAATCATTTTAAAGTTTTTATGAAAATATGGTTTACTTATGAAATAATTACGTAGAAATATTATTAAAAGCGTTGTTTGAAACCAAGACTAGTTTTAACCTTTCGCTTACCGTTGGTACAAGTTGATCAGAATAATGGGCTTTAGTATACTAAGTGCTATACTTAAGAGGTTTCCATTTCTAAAAAATGTGCTAAATGATAAAGTTTGACTATTAGTCAATTGCAAACTTTCTCTGAGAGCTTTATTGTCTAATGGACAGGGTAATTATATTAATTTATACAATTACTCAATAATATATTACACACCTATACACAGAAAATAAAGCTGCAGCAGTAAAACTGAAACAAACTAAAAACAATATTTGGCACACTATAACTAATAAAATAAATTTATTTGTTCTTCAAATATTACTTTTACAAAAACAGGTTTAGCAACATTTTTATACAAACTTGTTAATAAGCACTGATACAAAATCAAAAAAATATTGAAAATGTGTAAACTCATTCCTAAATTAAAACATATTTTTGTAATTAATATAACTTTTCTTTTGACAATGTTTTTAATAAAAAAAAATCAGGAATGTGTTAAGAGTCCTGAGGCAATACAATGGAAACAATTTGCCCATTAAAATTTAAAAGTTCGTAAATGCACGAAATAATAAATACTTTGTTCATCTGTATATAAATAAACATCTAAAAACACAATATTAAAACAACCTTCAATAGAAACAATTCTTTTGAACATTTTTTAATTAAATGCAAACTACTAATAAAATAATATAAATATTCAGCATTAAAATTTATAAAAAATATATTAAGACTTAGAAAATAATTTATCATATTTTATTTTACTATTGTTAATTCTGCAATAACAAATATTTTATTTTGAACAAAATCCATTCAGGTCTCTCTCTCTATATATATATATATTTGCTGTTAAAACCCATTTGCCATGCATTTTTTACATTTATAATCACTTTCTAATTTCATATGTTCTGAAATTTGTTGTAGACTGTCATTGGAATTTTTCCCACCAGGGGTTAATGTGTGGAGTATAGAACATAAGAGAATGTAGTCAAGAAAATATAAATTGCAAAATTAACAACTGAGAAGGTGCCCGCTTCTTCAAGATCTAAAAAGCATCAAAGTTTCAGGTTTTCTTTTGTTGTTGTTGCTTTAATGAATTGAATAACTCTTGAAGCAGTTAATTATTGAGAGTCAGTCTACAGCTACAAAAGCTACATGTGTGAGTTTTAATAAAAATATTCATCTAAATGGACATATCACCAAATTCAGGTCTTAATTAATCTGCTTAATAAATTGGCCAATTATGTTTTCTGTTTAATTCCAACTACATTTTATTTCATAAATTACAGATTTCCAAAATTTCTGTTGTTATTTGGGTTATACATTATTTTGTATATAATTACAATGATGAAAAGTAATACACGTCAAGAGCTTACGCTACTTTTACCCAGCATAGATTCGGAGGTGGTTTGTCAAATATCCTGCTCATTAAATTAATTTTGTAAACTAATAATTTGAAGTTTTTTTTTCTGTATCATAAAATTTTTTTTTATTACATTTTTAGGTATACTGAAAATTATTTCAAGTATTTTTAGTGTGCTATCAACAAAAAACAACCTACACAGTGAAAATATCTTTCTCAGAGATAATGATATGAAGAAAAAAAAAACATGACTTAGTTGCAGTGAAATATATTTAGACATGATCAGTGTAATATATTTAATTATGATTGATTATAATCATAGAAAGCTAATGTATTATATTATGAAATAGTATTATCATGACTCCACATATAAGAATCTAAATAAAAATAGCTCTGATTAACCGTACAAAAAATATATTTAGATCAGTGATTTTGAGCTCCATTTTACAAAAATCTTTTTTTTTTCTCTCGGAGCATCTCAACTATCAACTAAATACTCTAACTCTGATGTTTTTTTTTTTAAATGTGTCATAAAGCTTTTATTACATCCAGTATGTTTATTTATTTATTTTTTTCTGTATATATCAATACTTAGAGTGCAAATAGTGATAAATATGAATTGCAAAAACTACACTAGTTCTTGGTAATCAAAAAATTTAGATAAATAGAGGTGATATTATACTTCTTAAAAAGACTTAATTTTTGTAAAATATTTCAGGAAAGTTATGGAAAACTAACCAGTTGGTTGAAAATGCAATTAGAAAAAAAAATATATGAATTTGAGTTACGATCATTTGTGCATTTCAATGATAGTTGAAATGAACGGCACAATTACCTCGGGAATAATATTTGTAAGCATAGTTCACAATGATGTGCTTATATAAAACTTTAGTGCGATGTCCTGACTAAAAAATAATGCAGGTTTGCACAACAATAAGAGTGGTCAAAAAATACTTTAGTTTGAATATGAGATTCATAAATCATGTGAATACAAAATGTGGCGCATTTGTGGGATTTGTTTATCACTGAAATAGGATTTACAATATAAAATATAATCTAGTGTTAAAAAGTGATTACTTGATAGCATGATTTGCTTCAATTTGCGTAGCATAACAGTGTCACACAAGAAAACATTTAATTGCATAACACATTTGATAGCTCCCATTAAATATTACTTAACATAGAGCACCTGGTTTTACTTTATTTTTAGCCATATATATTATAGACAAGTATTGAAACACACTGTATACTCTTTGAATTTGATGAAAACTTCAACAAAATAAAAAAAGAAAGCAATATTAATTATAAGAATTATTAATAACCAGGCCAAAAACAAAGTATTTTTTCTAGTTAAACTATTAAAAATACAAACAATTACTTCAGAAATTATTTTAATTTACATATGTATTATAAAATACGATACTTTAAATATTGTTTTAAATTATGAAATATCAATCATATTGTATTTATTTTGAATTCAGGAAGCTGAGTAAAATTCATGGTACAAAAACTGGTAAAATTTGAAAATGATAAAATTTCTAAGATGAAAAATAGTTATAAATGGTCCTTTTAAAAAAAAAATAAATATCTACAATAACCCTGATTTGAAAAATGTGTTCACATTTTTTTCAAATAATATAGTGCTAGTTGCAAAATAAAAAAAAAAAAAACTATAGATTTTGTGAGAACCATGATTAAAGTTATTAAATTAATAATTGGTACAATATTTTATGAATTATATGACTAATAATTGAGAAACTCGATAAAACTTTGATAATAATTGGTTAAAAAAAAACTAATACAATATTTTTAAAAACAGTGTAATTTATAATTATATAATAACTAAAAAAGTTAAAGATAATAAATTAATTTCATAATGCCAACACTATACACATTTATTTTGATAAATAATCATTCTATGATTACTTTTAAAAAGCGATCAAATAGTATTAAGTTCAAATAATAACAAATAATTTTATGCATATTAAAATTTCCATAAATACTTAAAATTATTTGAAGACTACAGCTTTTTTTCTATTTGAATAAAATTCTAAAAATAACAACATTTAATCTATTTACATTGTTATTTACTATTATTAACATACAGGAATGAATACTTATTATCACATATTTTATCTCCAGATCCAAGTTACGTAGTATCATCTAAAAGTTTCTTTTTCTGTTTCCTGAAAAGTATGAACTCTATTGAAATACTTTTGATTTATTTAAAATACTTTTATTTTATTACAATACTTTTGTTTTATTTTTTTTATTTAACATATAGGTATTTCCCTACGTTATTTCATGAGATCAAATCATTTACTTTTGGACATTTCATTGAAATTAAATAATCATAGAATAAATTGTGTATGAAAGTAAAATAATATTGAACAACACCTTTCCTATTTTACAGAAAAGCTTCATAACTTATTGTAAAATAAGCATTATTATATTTTATGCATAATTTTTTTAAGGGCATTATTTTCTAACAATAAATTTGAGTATTTTCCTATAAAATTTTAGGTAAAAAAAAAGCTCACAAATTTTCCCTTCCCTCCCAAATGAAATATCTAATATTGACACTCAAGCAATATAAGTCATTGAACAGTAGAGCATGAATGTTGATTGAAAAAGGGTACATTTTTAGACTTTGTTGGGAAAAAAAGATTGTTTTAGAGTGCCTAAGGCATTCTTTGGATTTTAATAACTTTGTTTTATTTAGAGGCGCTATGTGCATGCAAAGAACTGCAAAAATGAATTGTAGAATAAAAATAAGTCTCATTTGTTTAACTTATTTCGGTAGGGTAGAGAGATGAAGAAACAGTTGAAAACTCTGAAGCCTNTTAAATTAATAATTGGTACAATATTTTATGAATTATATGACTAATAATTGAGAAACTCGATAAAACTTTGATAATAATTGGTTAAAAAAAAACTAATACAATATTTTTAAAAACAGTGTAATTTATAATTATATAATAACTAAAAAAGTTAAAGATAATAAATTAATTTCATAATGCCAACACTATACACATTTATTTTGATAAATAATCATTCTATGATTACTTTTAAAAAGCGATCAAATAGTATTAAGTTCAAATAATAACAAATAATTTTATGCATATTAAAATTTCCATAAATACTTAAAATTATTTGAAGACTACAGCTTTTTTTCTATTTGAATAAAATTCTAAAAATAACAACATTTAATCTATTTACATTGTTATTTACTATTATCAACATACAGGAATGAATACTTATTATCACATATTTTATCTCCAGATCCAAGTTACGTAGTATCATCTAAAAGTTTCTTTTTCTGTTTCCTGAAAAGTATAATCTCTATTGAAATACTTAAAGTTTTGATTTATTTAAAATTACAATACTTTTATTTTATTCATTTACTTGAACTCTTTAAATATTTGATCAAAAAATTGTTCCTATATTGTTGTGTTTAACATATAGGTATTTCCCTACGTTATTTGATGAGATCAAATCATTTACTTTTGAACATTTCATTGAAATTAAATAATCATAGAATAAATTGTGTATAAAAGTAAAATAATTCAAATAATATTGAACATCACCTTTCCCATTTTACAGAAAAGCTTCATAACTTATTATAAAATAACCATTATTATATTTTATGCATAATTTATCAAGGGCATTATTTTCTAACAATAAAGTTGAGTATTTTCCTATCAAAATTTAGGTGGAAACAAAGCTCATAATAAATCTTCCCTTCCCACCCAAATGAGATATCTAATGTTGACACTCAAGCAATATAAGTACATACATTGAACAGTAGCATGCATGTTGATTGAAAAAGCGTACATTTTTAGACTTTGTTGGAAAAAAAAAAAAGATTGTCTTAGAGTGGCTAAGACATTCTTTGGATTTTAATAATTTTGTTTTATTTAGAGGTGCTATGTGCATGCAAAGAACTACAAAAATGAATTGTAGAATAAAAATAAGTTTCATCTGTTTAACTTATTTCGGTAGCGTAGAGAGATGAAGAAACTGTTGAAAACTCTATGCCTAACTTGTTCTAACTAAAGCGAGGACATATAATATTATTTAAAAATGAAATTTATTAATATTTCAAATCAACAAATGTTTTTCAAAATGCTTATTTGATTTAATCAACATGCATATAGTATCTATCAGATATTTTATTTTTATAAATTGCAATACAAGTTGAGTTTAAATATACTTTAAAGTTTGAGTTTTTTTAAAATAAGAACGTTTCACTGATTTTATTTTCCTTAATCTTACTTACCCAAGAATTTAAAATAATTAATTATAAAACTATATTTACCCATGGCCATTTTTCCATGCATATGTATTATATAGTTCATCTTCTGATGAGGTATCATCCCGGTATTCTTTTGATTTTAAACCTAATTTAGTGCCAAATTTCAGAGAACCAGGAAAATCATCTTCATCAAACAAACACTGTCCTTGATCTAGGCGATGGAAGGAGTAACCTTTTCTCTTTTTGTATAAAATTGTGCTATAGATACACATTATTGTAACTAACAGCAAAAGTGCCAAAGATCCTGTAACAGAAAGAATTAAAATTTTACAAAAAAAATTACAGATGCTGTACATTTAATCTTAAAAATAATAAATATGAAATTAAAAAAAAAAGAAATTTATATCAATAGCAAATTTAAAAAAACCCATCTCTAACACAAAGTGAATAATAATTTTGAATATAAAATAAATTAAATATTTATTTATTAATAAAAATGTCATTTTTATTCAATATCATTACTACTACTGTTAGATTTGTTATTTTTAAATGCACATAAGCACTCAAATCTTCATATTCTGTGCATCATCTATTAAATTTAAAAAAATCAGAAATAAAATATGCAGTTATGTAAGGGTTTTTACACAAATCTGCATAAATAGAATAAATAGATTAGAGTATTCTTTTATACAATAGATTCTTTTATACAGATTCTATTATACAATAGAATTTAAAATTGCATTCTTTAAAATGATGCAAAAATTTGTCTATCAGAAAATTAAAAAATTATCAATTAATATACAATATATGAATAAAAAATAATAAATTATTAAATTTTTTTTTTTAAATGGTATTATTTTTGGTTAAGCAAATTTTATGATTATATGCAAAAGTTTTTTTGATTCGCTCAAAAGGATTTATATCATATTTATAGGAAAATACAGAAAAAGGGAATGTAATATTAAGGAGTCTAAACATTCAATGACTCTTTTAATTAAACTATTGGGGCAAAAATTTTCACATTGTGGATATTATCCCATAACTTGAAGGTAAAGAACTAAATCCGTAAAAAAAAAGGTATGTTTACTCCAAGAAAATACGCCTTCGTGTCTGATTTCGTAATTTTTAAAATATTGTCTGCACTAATAAATTACATATTTATGGTTATACTCTTAAATCATTTAAGATTGATTCGTAATACATGAAAATTGGGTTGAAAGTTTTTTAGGGTACTCACTTTTTTATTTTACTTGCATTTCAAATCTCTTTTCAGTAAAATGCAGGCAATATTTTAATGCAAAACATAAAGAAAACTAAGTAATAGCAGTATCAACTCAAAATATTAACTGATATTTGTTAAATTTTGTCTATTAACAATTTATCACCAGAGGCATCGATTAGAATTCGTGGAAAAAAATCTATTTCATCACCTTATCCAACTATATATGCTGGATCTTTTATTTAAAATACTCATATAGAATGAAAGCTGAAGAAGAGCTTTTTATTAATGTAATAACATCATTGATAACCTAGAGTGCTGCTATATTTTTAGTTTAACTGTCAAAATAAAGAATATAAATGAACTTTTTCAATTGCTCTTTTAATTTTTGCAAGATCAGAGATGATTATGCTCCGGAAAAAAATTCGGATTTTTCGCTAACGGCGATCCGGAAGTTTCTGAAAATCCAAGGTCCAGAAGTTTCAAAAAAATCATTGATCACATTTATGTGTAAAAAATTAGGTATAAAAATTCTTGTGTATTTTATTTAAAAATATTAGAACTAGGATTTATACTTTGCATCTCTTCCATTTGTAAATATTTTTTCTGGTAGAATATCAAATGTGATTAGAGATAAAAGTAAACTTATACATAATTATTCATTTGAATTATGCTGCATATAATTTATCTTGAATTTCATATTTTGAAATATGAATGATTTAAATTTATAAAGACATACATTTTTTAATATGCACCATTAATGATTGTCGATGTTACTCAGGAAATTATCAGGATTTTTGAGTTAGGCTCACACCTGACTGTTACATATTGAGCATATAGAAAATGAAAATTTTTTTCACATTTTGTTTTTGCATATTAACAGCTATTTTTTTTCTATACAAAGTTTTTAATCAGAGAGGTAAACTTCGATTATTTTTACATAAACAATAACTCACAAACACTCAGAAAAGAAAAAAAAAACAACTCCCTACTTCTACGGATGGAAAAAATTCTTTGAATTTTCCCTGTTTTGTGGCCATCTTTAATTACATTTATAAAAAATTAAAATTACCTATTAAGTAAAAACTTTACTTATAGTTTAAACTGAAACATGTAATACTCACCTATAATTATAAAAAAGGAATGTCGAGGTACCCCAACAATGCGAGGGTCTTGTTTTAATTTAAAGTCAACGCTTGTTGCTTGACCAGCATATACATGCACAATCTAAAAATAAATATTTAAAAACACATTAATTCCCACAAATAATATTCATAATCTGATACAATAAAAATTAATATTTTATACAAAATTAAACATTATCTTATTGTTAATAATTTTTCATATCTACTTATCGTACCTTTGTAAGTGGTAAATGACCACCTGCGATGACCGTGACAACATATTCTCCAGGGAAAAGTAGAAGGTGGTAGTCTCCGTCAGAATAGCTATGAAATTGCCTTGTAAAATTAGCAATCGATATTTCAGCAAAAGGAAGAGGTTGCCCAGTTGCCGTAATTATAGATCCAGAAATCCCTCGATCAGCCTAAAGTCGTTTAATTAAAGTAATATTTAACAATGCTAAAGAAACAATATACATTTCAATATATTTTATTAAAAGAAGATTTAAAAATTCTAAAATTTTTTATAAAAGACAACTAAGTAGAGTGTTTCATTAAAAAATAATTTAAAAAAACATACCTTTTAGCAATAAAAAGATACAAAACTTAGTATTGTACATTACCATAGGATTAAATAGTAGTTTTTTCTTTTAATTGTAACATATATCAGGTCAGAAATTTAGCGGATTTAAAGACATCCATAATAATGCTAATAACAAAAATTTAAAAAATTCACTATGTAGCTAAATGATTTAATCACATTTCTTACAAATAGCATTTGCCGAGCCGTGGTGGCTCAGGGGGTAGAGGGCTCGTCTCCCACTGAGGTGAACTGGGTTCGAATCCTGGCAATGGCTAGTTTAATCGAATTCTGAACCTGTCTCGCAACAACCACAGGACTAACGTAAATATCCTCAGTGGTAGACAGACCATGGGTTAGAGTCCCCTTGCTAACAGGCTAACCATGGGAGGTTTTTCTCTCCATGTTAAGCAAATTTGGGTTAGTTCCATCAAAAAGTCCTCCACGAAAGCAAATTTTTCCAATACTTGATCCAAGAGTTCTCTTGTCTTCTGGATTGGGTTCAAAATTACAAGGATAAGGAGTTGAACATTGGTAGTCGTGAACTTTACTGAAAATTCGGTCGGCTGTTCAACAACCGTTATAAAATAAAATAGCATTTGCCAGTTTTATTTAAATGGGGGAAATAAGGAAAGTTTTAAAGAAACATCGTCCTGATCAAATTTACGTTTATTGCAATTTTTTTAATAAATAATTGTATAAAAAACGGTACATAAAGGAATATTATAAGGTTATTTTTTTAGAACAGAAAAAAAGACAAAAGAACCCTTCATATTTGAACTATTTTATTTTTTAAACTTGAAGAAGTTTTTTGGTAATTTTAATGATGTAACATTCAAAATTCTGTCGGTAAATTTACAATTTTTTTCTTTTAAGAAAGGAATGTACAGTGTAAAAAAAAAAAGGAATTAAATCCAAACTTTGGATCGCTCTCCTGACCTAGCTATGGGAAACATATTTACCAGATTGAGGCTACTCCTATACTTTGGGGGGGGGGTTAAAAATCTGAATATGTCGAAAAAAAGGTATGTTTATTCAAAGAAAGTACATTTTTGTGTATGATTTCGTAACTTCAAATAACATCTGTAACAATTAATTAGCAGATTCCAGGTTACCCTTTTGAACCATTAAAATTGAGTCCTTGAATGAGAAGATCCAATCATTAGATTAAAAGTTATTCAGGGTGGTCAGGTTTATTTTGGCACACTGTATGCTAGTTACTAGAAACTAAAATGTATTATTTTTGACAACCGTAATTGTAATAAAAGAAAGAGTTTGTGTACATGTCTCTCTGTAAACTTATTTGTGACAGGATTCTGAAATTTAAACAGTGATTGTGAGGAGCATTTTTAATGCACGATCTCAACATCAACGTGCACAAGAAGTAAAATCAACATGCTAGATTTTGTAGCATGTTAGGAAAACGTCTCTAAGTTAGTATTTTAAAAGTGTGAAATAAGCTTCTTTTTAATTCATAGTTAAAGTTCTGAAGTGTAGTTTTATACACTTAAATAGGTAAAGTCAACAGGGATTAAAAAAAATTAATTCAAATTATGTAAGGAACACTTACATCATTAAGAAAATTGTGTGAATGTTTACCACATTCACACAATTTTCTTAATGATGTAAGTGTAATCTTGATTATCACAGGTTGGCTGCGATGAATAACATTTTAAATTGTTTTAGACTAACAGATATTTTGCTAGTTTATTAACAAATACAAAAAAAAAAAGCGTTATAAGTAGGAACAACTGTGCAAAGTATTGATTGGCAAGCTAAAAAAATAATGTACAAAACTTTGAAAAGTTAAAAATAAATACAGTTGCATTGATCCTTTTCATGCAATATTTTAATAAATATAGATTTATATTATATTGTGTTGTTAATTAAATATTAAAAGTTATAAATTATAAAAACTAAAAGTTATTCAGTATATTAAATGTAAGCAAAAGTTATAAGGTGTATTCAAATTATAAAATACATAACATTGCAATTAAGTATTTATAAAATGTTACGTACTAAATTAAATTAAATGTAATTAAGTACTTATAAATGTTAGTTACTTTGAAAAACAATATTCTCTCTTTTTATTTGAAATTTTTTGTTGTTGTTTGTTTGTAGTTTTGGGATACTGGGCCCTTACGAGACAAATAATATCGAGCAAAAGCATTGTTAGTTAATTTTTAAACTACTAAACTTAAGTAAAAAATATTATATTGAAAAATGTCTATATTAAAGGGAAAAAAATATTTTACCTGTCTTATAAGATTTAGCAATGGAGGTTTGTGATTTAACCAAATCTGAGCCATCTCTTCAGGTGTGTGATGAGCACAACAGTCAGCAAATATTTCCAAGTCATAGCCTTCTGTTTTATTATAAACATAATCCTGAAACAAATTATATTTTTCTTGCAGAACATGTACATATGAGATGTATAGAACTCAATTTAAAATTTATTTTCAAATAATTTACCATATAACTTCCATGGTGGCTATGTAGATTAGAAGCTTGAACAATACCACCCGGAAAATTGTCTAGAAAATTTAACGAATATTAATAAATTTAATATTTATTTAATAAATATAAATGTAATAATATAAATTTAATATATATCATACAACTTTGAGATGCACAAGTAAAGCTTCCTGAATGCATAGTTGGATGATTCTTGCTATATTCTCTGGCCAAGTCTGCAAACACATTTTTATCTCCTTGTGCCATATACTCATCTGAAAGAGTAATTTAATAACAGAAATGAATTAACTGTTTTATTCCCACAACAGAAATGCAAAAAACAACACTTGATTTTGAAAGCTACATTGAAATGAAATTAAAAAATGCATTGAAAATACTATATGAGGTGATGACGTCATTGAATTTGCCAACAAACTGTGCTAAGTCATTTTACCAGGTTCTTGAAGTCAATGTTTCAACAAAGTCAACAATATTTCAGCAAATATAAAAGAATTTTCGAGATAATACAATGAGAATGAAAGAAATTAAATGCAGGGAAACCAGCACATGTGCGAGTCCCTAAACCAGTAGCACAAATATTCATTAAAAAAAAAAAAGTTTATCTTCAACAAAATAAATTACAATATTCAGAACACATAATATTCGTTACATCCCTAATGAACTCTTCATTCATTCTTTTTAATTTAGAGTGTTGTGTCTTTTAATTTTATGAAAACAGATTAAAAAATTTTTAAAAATAAGACATTACTTGGAATTTAGGTTCACAATTTAAAATTTTTTTTGCATTGCTTTTGCAATTCATTTTTAATCAATAAAAAATTAAATAAGGATTTTTTTAAACTTAAGTCCCAATGTGTCATTCATTATTTTATGATATATAATCTTTTCAGATGGATTTTTTTCAATTAAAAAATAATTTCCCTTTTTGTAATACATTTTAAACTATGAATGTATTTTAAAAATATCTGTTGTATATTTTAAACTATTAAACATATTATTGTTTTTTGTACAAATATGAAAGAATAACAGTGATTAATTTTCTAATAAAAAAAAACTGAGTGTGTTAGATATGAGTCTAAGTGTTAGATATGGGTCTTGTATATGTACTAAGCGTGAACCTGTGTGTCAAATGTATTCTTAATATAATATGAAATTGTTGATAGATATATAAATGTTTAATTTTGAAAATACTCTCATTTCATCCCCAATTTAAGTTTTTCATCCAAATCATGACAGACTTTTTGAGAAAGACAGGAAGGTTAATTCCCAAGATGATAAGTAAAGATTAGATAAGTACCAAAATCTTAATAAATTTTATGTTAACCAAAAACATGATTCATTTTTACAATATTTCATATATTTTATTGTTTTATATATATTTAAAATAGTAATTAAAAGTTTTTCTGAAAGACTAATCTCTATAAATAATTGCTAATAAAGCAAGTTAGATAATTTCTTTATTTATCTGATTTATCTAAACGTTTATTATTGTTGTAGTTTCCGTTGCACGTAGGTTTTCATTCATTTATTTACAAGGTTTTTTAAACCTATATTAGACTGGGTAAGGAATATCTAATCTTTCCCAAAAATTGTTTGATAGCAATAACACTTGGGAACAAACTTTATGTTGCATTTATAGAAATACTTGACCTTGCCTAATTTGGAAGCAGGGATTTTAAATATGAAATCACCGGAATTTAAATTGCATAGCAACATATGCCCAGAAATGTTGTTCCAGACCACTGGGAGCGCTTCCCTATTAAGACTTGTTCAGAGGTACACGAACAATTCATAAGCAGGGATGAGAGTAGTCAGAAAGTAAAAAAGAGGAAATCCAAGAATGAAAGAATATATATATACACAAAAATTTGACAAAAAAGTAGGATTTTTAAACTTGTAAGCCATGTGATTATAAATCCCAATGATTAATTTTAAAATTCTATGAATATGAATCCCGATATGAGGCTTTTAAATCACGTGAATATGAAACTCTATATCGAATTTTAAAAAATGCGAAAATACAAATCATGATGCGTAATTTTTAGATCACATAAATACGAATCATGATGCATAATTTTTAAATCGCGTGAATACAAATCACAATGTCTAATTTTTAAAGCACGTATAATTACGAAAATCGACGTTTGATATTACAACCGCAATAGCGAATCAGGACATTGGATTTTAAGCTCGCGTGAATACGAATCGCTACATAGGGTTTTAAAAGCGCATAAATACAAATCGCTATATTGGATTTTCAAATCTCGTAAATAAGAATTGCAATGTACAATATTTAAATCGGCTGAATCGCAATGTTTAACTCTCAAATCCGGTAAACACGAAAATCGATGTTTGATAATAAAATCGCGATTTTATAAATGCATAAATACAAAACGCGATATTGGATTTTTGAATCTCGTAAATAAGAATCATAATGCACGATGTTTAAATGGCGTAAATAAGAATCGCAATGCGCAACTTTTAAATCAGGTAAATACGAAAATCGATGATTGTTATTAAAATCGCGTGAATAACAATCGAGATATTTGCAGAGTCTGGACTTGGGATTTCTAAAAGGCTTGTTTGTATTGTTTTTGTTTAGACCTAATAAATAGAAATTTTCAAGATTAATT
This sequence comes from Parasteatoda tepidariorum, assembly GCF_043381705.1. Taxonomy (NCBI): domain Eukaryota; kingdom Metazoa; phylum Arthropoda; class Arachnida; order Araneae; family Theridiidae; genus Parasteatoda; species Parasteatoda tepidariorum. The sequence continues at coordinate 89,137,916 of NC_092210.1, read as the reverse complement.
GAATGAGCAAATAAATATTTTCACCGCAAATCCACGTCTATATTATTTTTTTGTTTGCTTTCACGCCAGACAACCGGGTCACGATGTCTGAATTGCGAAAATACGAGCTATCCGGCGGACGAATAAAAATACAGAAAATCTTATTTTCTGTGTTTAAAAGCGGAGAAAATAGCTAAAATAAGTAAAGATACGGAAGGGTTAGCAGCTAGGGCATAGTTTCAATTTTCTGTTTATCTTTGAAAATCGTAAATAAATATAATTATTTTATTTCAAAGACTGAATTTTCAAAAAAAAAGAAAGAAAAAAAAAAGCAGGATATTTATTTTAAAAAAAAAAACGAAACTTTTAGACAATCGGAGTTTTTGATAAAAAGGCTGAAATTCGAGAGGCAAAAACGAAAAATCTCATCCCTGTATAAAGGTCAACCAGTTTTATCCCAAGGAAATGATTTTTAGAGAAACTTCAGAGGGAGGANTGTGTTGAGTATAATTAAATATTAAAAGTTATAAATTATAAAAATTAAAAGTTATTCGGTATATTAAATGTACGTAAAAGTTACAAGGTGTATTCAAATTATAAAATACATAACATTGCATTTAAGTATTTATAAAATGATAAGTACTAAATTTTATTAAATGCAATTAAGTACTTATAAATGTATAAATGTTAGTTACTTTGAAAAACAATATTCTTTCTTTTTATTTTAAATTTTTTGTTGTTGTTTGTTTGTAGTTTTGGGATATTGGGCCCTTAAGAGACAAATAATATTGAGCAAAAGCATGGTTAGTTAATTTTTAAACTACTAAGCTTAAGTAAAAATATTATATTGAAAAATATCCATATTAAAAGAAAAAAAATATTTTACCTGTCTTATAAGATTTAGCAATGGAGGTTTGTGATTTAACCAAATCTGAGCCATCTCTTCAGGTGTGTGATAAGCACAACAGTCAGCAAATATTTCCAAGTCATAGCCTTCTGTTTTATTATAAACATAATCCTGAAACAAAATTATATTTTTCTTGCAGAACATGCACATATGAGATGTATAGAACTCAATTTAAAATTTATTTTCAAATAATTTACCATATAACTTCCATGGTGGCTATGTAGATTAGAAGCTTGAACAATACCACCCGGAAAATTGTCTAGAAAATTTAACGAATATTAATAAATTTAATATTTATTTAATAAATATAAATGTAATAATATAAATTTAATATATATCATACAACTTTGAGATGCACAAGTAAAACTTCCTAAATGCATAGTTGGATGATTCATGCTGTATTCTCTGGCCAAGTCTGCAAACACATTTTTATCTCCTTGTGCCATATACTCATCTGAAAGAGTAATTTAATAACAGAAATGAATTAACTGTTTTATTCCCACAACAGAAATGCAAAAAACAACACTTGATTTTGAAAGCTACATTTAAATGAAATTAAAAAATGTATTGAAAATACTATATGAGGTGATGACGTCATTGAATTTGCGAACAAACTGCGCTAAGTCATTTTAACAGGTTCTGTCCTGATTCTTGAAGTCAATGTTTCAACAAAGCCAATATTTCAGCAAATATAAAAAAAATTTATCTCTGGATTATTATTCATGGTCATTACATTGAGTAGTTTGAAGATGGAAGATTTATCAGTCATTTTGACTGCTGTAATGAGGCCCATACTTTGGATTAAGAACTCTGGTCCCCGCTGAGTACTTTAAATACCAGATAATACAATGACAATGAAAGAAATTAAATACAAGGAAACCACCACATGTGAGTGTCCCTAAACTTGCACAAATATTCATTTAAAAAAAAGGTGTATTTTCAAATTACAATATTCAGAGCACATAATATTCATTACATCCTTAATGAACTCTTCATTCATTCTTCTTAATTTAGTGTTATATGTCTTATAATTTTATGAAAATAGGGGAATTTTTATAAAAATAAAAAATCATTTAGGAATTTAGGTTCACAATCGAAAATTTCTTTTGTATTACTTTAATTCATTTTATAATCAATGAAAAATTAACTAAAGATTTTTTTTTAACTCGTAAGTCCCAATGTGTCACTCATTATTTTTTGATCTATATAATCTTTTCAGATGGATTTCTTTTTATAAAAAAATAATTTCCCTTTTTGAAATACATTTCAAAATATGAATGTATTTTAAAAATATCTGTTGCATATTTTTAAATATTAAACATATTATTGTTTTTTGTACAAATATGAAAGAATAATAGTGATTAATTTTCAATTAAAAAAACTGAGAGTGTTCAATTAAGTGTTAGATATGAGTCTTGGATATGTACTACACGTGAACCTGTGTGCCAAATGTATTCTTAATATAATATGAAATTGTTGATAGATACCTAAATGTTTAATTTTGTCCCCAATTTAAGTTTTTCACACAAATCACGACAGACTTTTTCAGAAAAACTGAAAGGTTAATTCTCCAGATGATAAGCAAAGATTAGATAAGTACCAAAATCTTAATAAAGTTTATGTTAACAAAAAACATAATTCATTTTCACAATATTTCATATATTTTATTGTTTTATATATATTTAAAAAAGTAATTAAAAGATTTTCTGAAAGACTAAAAGAACTTCTTTTTCTCTACAAATAATTGCTAATAGCGAGTTAGATAATTTCTTTATTTATCTAAACGTTTATTATTATTGCAGTTTTCGTTGTACATAGGTTTTCATTTATTTATACACATGGTTTTATACCTATATTAGACAGGGTAACGAAAATCTAATCTTTCCCAAAACATTTTTGATAGCAATAACATTTGGGAACAAACTTCATGTTGCATTTATACAAATACTTGACCTTGCCTAATTTGGATGTAGGGATTTTAAATATGAAATCACCGGAATTTAAATTGCATAGAAACATATGCCCTGAAATGTTGTCCCAGGCCACTAGGAGCGCTTCCCTATTATGACTTGTTTAGAGGTACACGAACATTTCATAGGCGATAAGTTCCCCTAGTGATGTATGAAGTCATTTCCGGGCATGGATACCTAAGCAATTTTAATCGTGTGTTTTAAATATCATGTATATATAGATAAAAAAATTCGACCTCATATAAATTTGAAAATGTAAGCGAACCTACTTATAAATCTTTTTTTTCCCAATAGTTTACCCTAATTTCTTAAAGAAAAGATTTACATAGATAAAAGATCGAGAAAAAAAAACTTACAGATATAACAAATAAAGTTTTAAAAGTTAAAACTTTTTTTTTAAAAAAAATTTACCCACTTATAAATAGAATTGTAAAAAAAGTACCTGTAACGTCATTCAAAATCTACTATGGAATGTAATGAAAGTGATAACGATATATTCCACGTTCAGACATCCCATTGTGGGAAAGTGAAATTTCCTAACTATATCACTTGTATTCTGATTTATAAAGATTTTTATTACTCTTTTTGTGAAATAAAGTTGAAAGACTAAATTCCTTTTCCATTGTTAGTTTAATGTGCTAATTATTTTACAATATTTTATTGCCAGTTCTGGTATATGTTTTAATATTTTTCTGTAGGCTAGGAGCATCACTAAAGAAGATAACCTTATAATTTAACTTCATAAAAAATTCCAAATTTTTTTTAGTTATTTTAAGTTCACAATTAAGGAAAGTCAAGAAATTCTATGAAATTGTTTCGAAATACAATAATTAACATACTTGGAGCAGATGAATCTTGAAAAGGAAAAGCAACAACTTTTGCCCCAGAGTATAATTCTGCAGAAATTATAGCTGGTTTAGAGTAAGTCCACTGTTTAATGAGTTTAACCTCAGGTCTTTCATCTTCTCCTATAGATGTAACAAAAAAAATAATAATAATACAATCGTAATAAAATTGCATTGATATTAAATATTAAAAAAGTAAAATTCTGAAACTATGTTTGAAAAATTAAGTACCTGATGACTCAAAGTTTAGTTGGTTTTCATAAATTATATTGCAAAAATCAAAGAAAGAGTTTGAAGAAAGACATGGGGAAAAACATAGTGAACAAATGATGACTCATTTTTTCTACGGAAATACACAAGAGTGCATTTTCAAGCATTCATTAACAAGTTCATCCTAAACTATAACTACAGAACTTAATGAGATTCTATAGTTTTATTACTTTTTGTTGCAAATGATGAGAGAGGAATGTAAATTTTTGTCCAAATTATTTTAAAAAATTTTCAATCAAATTTAATTTATGTTTTCATTTGATAAAGTTGACTAAAAATTTTTAATGTCTTTTTTTATATATGATTTATTTTGATTGCAAAACTTAGGTTATTATTTCTTATTAAAACTTGAAATTGTGTTTGAAAACAATATTCAATGCAAAATATCACTCAATACAGAAATTAGTGATTTTCTCACTAACCCAAGAAAATTAATCACAGGACTTAAAAATAAAGAGAAATCAAATAATGACTTTGTTAAGGTGTGTTTGAAAAATTGAGTGAATTCAAAAAGAATAAATTCACCGAATATTGAATATATTTGGTGAACAAAATAAAGAGACTAGGAAATGCAAACAAAATACTTTTACTGCCATTCAAATTAATCATCATAAGCTACACAATACACTTTTGACAGCAGTTGTATATAATTTGTGTTGATGTTTCGTTTTTTTTTGCAGCATAGGTTTGTTTTAATATCACGCAAAGCCCCATTTTTGCATGAAACCGTACTGTTATTGTAACATAAAACCCTGTCACCCATGTTATGTTAAACATTTTTCTTTACATCTCTAAATTATGTAAACACATTTTTTATTTACTGCTTTTACATAGTACACTTTTATTAACATTTCAAGCATCTCTATCTAGTCTAATTTAAAGCAAATCTCGATGTTCCCTTTTTTTAATTTGCCATGACACATCATTTCATACTAATGGTGTTAAAGTGATCCGTAATGATTTAGATGGTAGGGAGACCTATGTCTGCCATCCCCTTTAAAAAGGAGAAACATCACATTTAAAGCAATTATTTAACCAGGGGAACTTGTACTGAACTTTTTAAATGTATCTACTTTACATTTGAAATTTAAAAAAAACATTGCAAAAAATGATGGCAAATAAATTTTATTTATTAACCATTTTATAATTAAAATTCTTGATTTATTAACTTATCAAACTCATTAAATCAAAAATAAAAAAGTAATAATATAAATTTTAGAAGTATGAATTAAGTTTAAAACTTACCAAGAAAATTAGTAATTAGACTGGCACTTGCTGATGTCATTCCAAGAGAGCAATTTGTTAGTTCGTTTTTTAGAATATTGTCTGGGTTCAAAAGAGGTGCTATATATATCACCCTTCTGTTTATTAACTAAACAAAATACAAAATTACATCAGAGACACTTAATAAAATATTTACATTATGTTTATATTTTGAAATTACAATAAATGTATATTTAAAATAAATTGTGCATGAAATATTAAATGGTATTTAATAAGTGAAATAAATATATAATTAAATGTCTTACTCAATTGTTTGAATACTAATCATAATTTTTACATTTCTATTGAGCATTTTTATCTTGTTACAAAAAGTAAAAAAAATAGCTTACATCAGTTATGGTAGTGTCTTTTTCATACAAAGATACTAAATATTTTGCTAACTGAATAAGTAATTCAGTTGTCACAGGTTCATAACCATTTAAGCCAGCCATAAATCTAATACCAGGTAATTGTAAATTCTCCTTATCATGATTATTAATTTCCAGTACCCATAATTGCTTATGGTTCTTGCTCTCACCTAGGCTATAAAAAACAAAGAAAAATTCAGATTTAAAATGTACTGGATATTTTTGATCACAATAAAAATTCATATAATTATAACAAATAATAAATTACACATAGAATTATCTCAAAACATTAATTAAACAAAAATATGAATATACAACAACAAATTACAATTCAAAATTAAATTAAAATTAAATGAAGTAACAGATTATGTGACTTACAGAACATTTTATTCCAAATATAGAGACATATATTTCAACTTTAGTAACACAAGCAAAATTAAATAAATCCATTTAAATTGAGTAAAATTTTTACCTGTAAATTTTTGTTATCCTAGGATTAATATTTTTTATTTCCTTTAATGATTTTTCAATTTTAGAATAGTCAGTAAGTGAAACTTGAGAAATAACAGTATCTAAAACCACATCAAGATTGATTAATTTCCCACTTTCAACATTAATTGATTTACTGACATTCTCATGGCCAGGAGAAGCATCTGAAATGAAAGAACTTTCAAATTATACAGCTCCATTAAAATATATAGAAACAAATACATTTAAAGAATAAGGATCCTCTCACAAAAATTAAGTAAGCAGCTTAAGGAAAAGGTTCATAATTAGCTGACAAGAAATAAGATTATGAGCAATGCTAAGGCATTAAATTTCTTTTACCAAAAATTATACCTTGTAAATAGCATAAAATTTTAATATTATAACAAACACACCTTAAAAGCTTAAGTAATAAAAAATTCTAACTAACTTCTCAAAAATTATACCTTGTAAATAGCATAAAATTTTAATATTATAACAAACACATCTTAAAAGTTTAAGTAATAAAAAATTCTAACTAGATTTATCAATCCAATTTAATCATAAAAAAGTACCACTCAATGAAAAATGGTTTCAAATTTGTTAGTTTTTACAAATGTGGCAAAATTTTCTCTTGTTTTTAAAACCTTTCAAATGTTTGCACATATATTTGCCTTTTTATCAAAGAGATTTTGATTAGCTTGACACTAAGTGAAACCAAAATCATGGTCAAGATACAGAATAGTCTTTCCCATCCAATAGAAATTAGAAATGATGTACGACAGGGAGATGCCTTGGCATGTCTTCTCTTTAATCTAGCATTAGAAAAAATAGTAAGGGACTCAAACATCAACACCCGAGGAAATATCTTCAACAAATCAGTTCAAATATTGGCTTTTGCTGATGATTTAGATATTATCGCTAGAACGCAGACAGCACTACCACAATCCTTTTTATGTCTGGAGAAGGAAGCCATTAAGATGGGATTAAGAATCAANTTGCTTAATTGTACAAAAAATTAAAGAAATATTTTACCACCATTAATGGAATTTCCATTTTTCAGGTAAGAGCATATTCCTTTCTGATTATTTCGGCAATTAACTCTAAGAATTAACTGTAACAATTACTTGAAGACAATTAATAATTAGCTATAAGAACTCTGCACAGCTGATTTTTGTCTCATTCTGTAAGAAATCAAGCATGATGAATTTTGCTGCTTTCTTTTAAAAATAAAAAAAAATTATATTTGTGCTACAGTTAATTGATATTATTATAAAAAGAAATAACTCACAGTTTAAGATATGCTGCCCTGCAGGCAAGATAACGCTGTAAAAACCCATAGTCGAATCAACAGGTATAAGTCTTTCTTTCCCAAGTAAATGTACAGATGAATTGGGAAGAGGATAACCATCATTACTTTTAATGTGGCCAACAACACCTGAAATAAAATGGCCATTTAATTAAATTACACAAAACCTAAAACAGACTTAGTTTAAATGTATGCCTCAATATAATTTAATTTCCTGAAAAAATCTGGAAAACTAAATATTAAAATAATGCCAATAAAGCATAAATTATTCCCACACTATTTGTGTAAAGCATGTTTCATAGATAAACATGCAACTTGTGTTTTGATAACTTAAATGACAGATATAAATTATTAGTTCAGTTACAGTAACCAAATAATTCGAATTAGAACTGTGGTCACAAGATTATCAGAAAAAATTTAATTTACTTTTTTCTGCCTATATAGTTCCTAAGAAAGAAGATATGCTCCTAAAAAATTAACCGTAAGTGTTAAATACAAATTTCCGTAAGTGTTAAATACAAAAAAAAAAAAAAAAGCATAAGTCATTTTATTTAGATATATTGAAAGTTTGATTAATACAGTAATAGTGGAAGTGGATTGTTAAGGATATTTTTACTTCATTTATCTTTTGTGATGTTCATCTGTAAACAATTATATTAGAACTCTGTATGTAACATTTTCTGTTTATAAAACAACAAATCAAAAAACTCAAAAAATTATAAGGAATACTTAGAATTTTTTTTAAATATACCTTTTATAGAAGTTAAAATGTGGTAATTGGAATAAAGTATAACTTAATACCTATTATAAATTAGATCTGCAATATTAGATTTTGATGATGCATATACTATTTAGTAAAAATAAATAAAAAAAATTACATAAAAGTTTTTTTTTTAAAAATAAATTCCGTAACTGAAGAGTGTTAAAGCAAAAATTCAAATAATTAACATAACTTAAAGATCTAACAATTCCTTCTACTTGCAATTCTTATTTCTTTTTATTTAAAAATATTTTGCATGGTTCAATCATTCTGCTACATCTGCTGTTCATAATTGATAAACAGACTAAATGTTATAACAGTCATTATAAAATGAAAGGGATATAATAATAATACTAGATAATATAATTGTATAAAGAACGTTATAAAATCGTAGTAATAATCCTTGAAGTATTAATCCTTTATTAAAATTTTGCTCATAGAAAACAATTAACAGACAAGTAAAAATTATTTGAGAAATGTTAAAACGATTTCAAAATTTAAAACTTATAACACATTAAAAAAATACGGCCAAACTTTCTTTACTTATTATTTTCTTTGCATAAAAAAACCCCCGACCATTCAAAAATAAACTCATCAATTTGTATAATCACTTAAAAGAAAATTAAAGAAATTAGGTATTAAAATTATCTAAATGTTGAATAAAATACCTTCAGAGGATGCTTGAAGAAAACTAATCAGTGAACGCAGATTATTGCGCCATAATTCTGGTAGAACACTAGGATCTGGATTGTTACCACAACTTATATGAGCTGCAACCTACAAAGTAAATAAAATTGAATAAATTATATGATGATAAAAAAAAAAACTATCAGATAGCTGAAAGAAGTTATTCTCATTAAAAAAAATGTGTNAAACAGAAAGATCCGCGGGTGTTTTATAAAAAGGGCCGCCGGCAGTATTGGACAAATTCAAGGACCTATCAAGTTTTTCAAGGACCTAAGACGTTTTTCAAGCACTTTCAAGGACCTAAATTTAGCAAAAAAAAATTCAAGGACTTTCAAGGACTCTCAAGGACCGTGGGAACCCTGAAGTAGCATAAATATTATTAATATTCATACACAAATCAGGACAATTTTATAAAAGGAAACCAAAGTAAAAGCAAAAAACTGACAGGAATTGGGTAAAATAATAAGAATTTAATATGATTTTCATATGATTGATTAATATAATTTTCATGCATCCTTTCAAAATCAAACATTTCTATTATAAGAGTGCAAATCCTTTTTGAATAAAGGGCACTTGTACAGAAGGTTGTCTAATGAAAAATTGCATGCCCAAGTATTTAGTCATGTTGCTGGCAATAGTGGCAATTTTTATATAAACGTCAGTATTTATTACATTAAATACTTTTTATCACTCAACTTAGTGATATATTTGAATGAAATTAAATGCTTTTAAATATTAAAACTCAAAACTAAAAAATATCGAACTGATACCTTTCAAAAAAAATTTCCTTCATAGCAAAACTAAATTTATACAGAGAAAAATACAATTTAATGGTTTTTTATCACATCATATAATACAAAAGTTTATTTTAAAATAAATTAACTGTAATGTTCATAGAATAAATGCAAAAAATAAATAACTATTTTATTGAAATATTATTTCATTTCAATGATTATTTTTATTTATTGCAAATGCAAATTAAATATTTTCAGAAGTTTCATGGGTTCTAAAATAATATACAATAAAACAAATGCATTATAGCCCAAAATAAGATTAAACAATGGGTTGGGAATATAATTTTAAGTTCAGAACACTTATATTTAGTAAATAAGAGATTGTATGAATGCTAGGAACTTCTTAAGGTGCAAAAAAATTAGAAAACAAGGTGAAAAACAGTAAAGAGTTAACCCACATTCTAATATTGTATTAAAAATATCAAGACTTAAAAAAATAAAAACATGTGGTATAAATAGCAAAAACTGAAAAGCAAAAAAAAAAGAAAGATAAATAACTTGGATTGACAACGAAATTGGCAAAAATAAAGCAAGTAAAAAGTAATTTTTAAATTATGCTATTCAAAACTCATAATAATATCGCATTAAAAATATCAGGATTTTAACAGTGAACACATTAAATGATGAAATGACTATAAATAGTACAGATAGTTATATAATAATGAACATAAATGTCTAAAATATAGTAAAAATGTGGTTTGAGATCTAATAAAAACGTAATATTTGAATAAGTTATAAGTTATTTGAATGAGTTTTAAATGCTTATTATTTTGTCAACAATATACTTACTTCAAAATTTAAATCTCAATGACAAGTTGCAAAATAAATTTTGTCTTGCTACTTTAACTAAATGCTAACACTAACGTATGAATAGTGGATTGCTTGCAACAAGAACAAATAGTAACAAACAAGTCCAAAATAATAAACAAGTCCAAAAGAACCTTCATCAGGACTGCCAAAATAGCGAGTTTATTCAAAATATAACAAACTTATTGCTTTATTTAACAATATATACTATATAAATAGCTACGACAAATTTTCCCTTAACCTTTTCCTTAATTGTGTAGGGGTCAGAGTACTGGCCTAGCATTGGAAAGGTTCTGGGCTCGAATCCCGTGCAAGGCATGGATGTTCTTTCATTCTCTGTACTATCTGTCCTTACTGTGGAAACAACGTTGGCCCACCTAATATGGTGCCCCTGAAAGAGTGGCCGAAAAATATGCCGGAATTGACAAAATGTTAACTCAGGTGGGCAATGGAAGTATTAAAAAAATTCTCTTAATTTCTTTTAGAATTGCTTAATAATATTAATATCTTATGAAATGCAGCAGATTTGTGCTCAGAGGGTATATTATTTATTTCCTTTTTTGAAAATAAAATTATCTGCTTAAAAATGTTGTCTTGAACAATAAGTTGTAGTAAGTAGCTCTTAACCTTCTAAATGGAAATTGTGAAGGTACAGAGATTGAGATTTGCTTTTGTTTACATTTATATTGAAAATATCATCCATATGTACCATATACTAAGAAAATGACAAATATTTAACCCTCTACTTGAAACATCAAACAAAATTGTCTGAGATTTATAATAAAGAGAAAAATTTACTCAAAAAACAAATAGAAGTTTACATAATCAAAATTTTAATCATGACCAGTGTCCAGAATAAATATCCAAAAGATAAAATAAAATTTTAATTCATTTTAGAGCGCAAACATTTTGTTAAATAAGCATATCAATTGAAAGATATAGTAATACAAAATCAGAAAGATATAGTATAATCATAAATACATACTGCAATAGTTCCATGCTTAGTAAAAGCATAATCCAATAGAGTATTAGTTGTTAGATCAGATGGACTTAATGAAGTTTGTTCTCCACACATTGAAGCCTTAGATAAAAGAGGGTGGTTCTGAACAAATGCCCTGGATAAATCACTGAAGGTCGCAGAATCCAAAACATCATTTTCAATGCTTTGAGGTAAGCTTCAACATAATCAATTATAATTACAAAAAACTTGTAAGTCAAACATTTAATTCAAATAAAGAATTATTAAAAGGTAATAGTTAAAAGAATTAACATTTATAGTTTTGGGTTCAATCTATAAAATAAAATAATTGATATATTCTTTATATTTCATGTCCTTGGTGATGATAACTTGTAGAATTTTAACCTCCATAACCCCCTCCTGACTGACAACATGATGTTGCAGGAATGCCTTATTTTGCATTCTACATCTAAAATTTTGAAGGATGTTTAACTTTAGTCTTACATATTTTGTTTAATGTATAGAAATATAATTTGTATAAATTATAATTTGTATAAGTAAAGAGAAATGAGTCTTAAATAAGAACACTGGTAATTGATTACAAATGATGAACAGGAACTCTAAATCTGTAATTAATTAATTTACCTAAATCTGTAATTAATTAATTTACCTAAATCTGTAATTAATAAATTTACCTAAATCTGTAATTATCTAATCATACGACTTACAGTCTATGAATTAAACACACAGCAATCTTAATATTTCATTTAATTATGGCAAAAAAGTTAGCCTAGCTTAAAGGAAATATAAAAAAGTAATAAAATTCAATGTTTATAATCTTTAAAGACATTAATTACTTATGGTAACAACCCAACTTCACAAGCTGGCAAAAGTCGATAATCTATTGAGCAAATGTTTAATTAAGTAGGGTTAATTTCTGATGGCTAAATTAATTAAATTAGTCTGAATTACAATCTTATTAAATTAAATTTTTTGTGAGCCCAAGACAGAAAAAAAATGTATACACAAATTAGCCTTAATATAACATGCGTATAAATAGCAAAAAAAAAAAAGATGAAAAGAAAGGATGAAAATTATACACAAAAAATTTATGCTAATATAATTTGAATTTCTCATAATATAAATATATTTTTAAAGGAATTTATTACTTTTTAAAAAATGCAATAAACTTTTACATAGTATCGGAAATGACTTTCTAATTTTTTGTTTTAAAAAGTCACGTTAACTAAAAAAATTTATTAGATATTTAAAAAGCATAAATTTTCATACATAACTGCAAACCAATTTTAAAAGTTTTTGAGAGTTGTGAAAATATTTATGCGTACCAAATGAGTAATTTCCAATCTGCCGCATTTATTTACATCTTTCTACCGACATAATATTTACTGTATTTAATTATTTAAAAATTATTTTAGCAATTTTAAAAAAGAAATCTGAGGTGAAAAATTATAGAGCGATTGTAAAAGAAAAATGTAGTGATAGTCTACAGTGCCAGCTGCTATGCTGCAGGGTTCCTATACAAGGGGTGATGTTCTTACACCTTTCTTCTTATTTAAAATTACATTTTTTATCTTATTTCACAATGGCATTAAAATAATGCTTGATGTGCCTTGTTCAACTGGTCCACAACAGTTTTATTAAATAAATGCAATTACATAAATGTATTTTATAGTGTAGTTTTTTATCTTATAAATAAAGTGTTGTCATTCCCTGGGAAGGATAGCTACGAAGTCTTTTTCTTTTTATACCGCCAGATGGCGTTCTTTTTAAATTTGTATGTGTTTGTTTGCTTTTTGTTAATAAACTTTTACTTTCTGTCTAAATCTCGATCCACGGACTACAGTTGGCAGCACGGCTGTGGTTTTGAAAATTATGACGCAGTAAAAAGTTTCACTTAGTTTCGCCGTAATTTACATCGTTTAGATTCCAAAATCAAAATGAACAGGGATCTGCCGAGTATCCCACTGCTGAACAGTGATAACTTCCACCAGTGGAGTATTAAAGTCAAGGCTTTGCTGACACTTAAGAAAATAGCTAATGTGCTAACTGAAGAAGCCCCCGTTAATCCAAAGTTGCGGGAACAATGGACATTAAACAATGATGACGCAGTTGCATACATACAACTATCGCTTTCTGATGACCAAAGTCTTCAGTTCGCAAACGAAACTAACGCAAAAATTCTATGGGAAAAAATTCAAAGCACATTTACTGGTAAAACCGAAGATCGAAAAATCGATGCAAGTAACGAAATAAAAAATCTTGAAATGAAGGAAAATGAAAATGTGTCAGACTATATTGCAAGATCACGAGGACTTAAAACGAAATGTTCATCACTTGGACTGGAAATTTCTGAAAGAGAACTTGTTTATTATACTGTTAGAGGATTAAGAGGAAAATTTGCAAAAGTAAGGGAAATCCTAAAAACCCAACGCAAAACAAATGGAGGAAATTTTAGAAATACTGCGCGAGGAAGAAAACATCTTATCAAAATTAAGAAATGATATTCCCAGACGAACAGAAGCATTCGGAGTAAGACATAAAAATGAAAATAGAATCAGGAAGAAATGTTTCATCTGCCATAAAACGAATCACCTAGCTAAAGACTGCTATTTCCGAAACAAGAACGAGGGAAATCAAAACCAAACATCTCAAGAAAAAAGAACATTTTCGAACTATAAATCGGGCATGAACAAAATCAAAAACAATAACGCTCATTGTGCATTTGAAAATCAAGATAAACATTCTAGTGAAAATTTTGCACTTACCGCAGAACAAGAACAACACCAAATAAATTCNAGTTTATTCAAAATATAACAAACTTATTGCTTTATTTAACAATATATACTATATAAATAGCTACGACAAATTTTCCCTTAACCTTTTCCTTAATTGTGTAGGGGTCAGAGTACTGGCCTAGCATTGGAAAGGTTCTGGGCTCGAATCCCGTGCAAGGCATGGATGTTCTTTCATTCTCTGTACTATCTGTCCTTACTGTGGAAACAACGTTGGCCCACCTAATATGGTGCCCCTGAAAGAGTGGCCGAAAAATATGCCGGAATTGACAAAATGTTAACTCAGGTGGGCAATGGAAGTATTAAAAAAATTCTCTTAATTTCTTTTAGAATTGCTTAATAATATTAATATCTTATGAAATGCAGCAGATTTGTGCTCAGAGGGTATATTATTTATTTCCTTTTTTGAAAATAAAATTATCTGCTTAAAAATGTTGTCTTGAACAATAAGTTGTAGTAAGTAGCTCTTAACCTTCTAAATGGAAATTGTGAAGGTACAGAGATTGAGATTTGCTTTTGTTTACATTTATATTGAAAATATCATCCATATGTACCATATACTAAGAAAATGACAAATATTTAACCCTCTACTTGAAACATCAAACAAAATTGTCTGAGATTTATAATAAAGAGAAAAATTTACTCAAAAAACAAATAGAAGTTTACATAATCAAAATTTTAATCATGACCAGTGTCCAGAATAAATATCCAAAAGATAAAATAAAATTTTAATTCATTTTAGAGCGCAAACATTTTGTTAAATAAGCATATCAATTGAAAGATATAGTAATACAAAATCAGAAAGATATAGTATAATCATAAATACATACTGCAATAGTTCCATGCTTAGTAAAAGCATAATCCAATAGAGTATTAGTTGTTAGATCAGATGGACTTAATGAAGTTTGTTCTCCACACATTGAAGCCTTAGATAAAAGAGGGTGGTTCTGAACAAATGCCCTGGATAAATCACTGAAGGTCGCAGAATCCAAAACATCATTTTCAATGCTTTGAGGTAAGCTTCAACATAATCAATTATAATTACAAAAAACTTGTAAGTCAAACATTTAATTCAAATAAAGAATTATTAAAAGGTAATAATAGTTAAAAGAACTAAAATTTATAGTTTTGGGTTTAATCTATAAAATAAAATAATTGATATATTCTTAATATTTCATGTCTGTGGTGATGATAAATTATAGAATTTTAACCTCCATAACCTCCTCCTGACCCACAACATGATGTTGCAGGAATGCTTTATTTTACATTTAAAATTTTGAAAGATGTTTAACTTTAGTTCTATATATTTTGATTAGTAATTTGGTATAGAATAATTTGTATAAATAAAAAAAAACGAGTCTCAAATAACAACACTGGTAATTGATTTTAAAATGATGAACAGGAACTCTAAATAACTTAACCTAAATCTGTAATTCATTAATCATGCGACTTACAGTCTATGAATTAAACACACAGCAATCTTAATATTTCATTTAATTATGGCAACAAAAAAAAACTAGCCTAGCTTAAAGAAAATATAAAAAAGTAATAAAATTCAATGTTTATAATCTTTGAAGATATTAATTACTTATGGTTACAACCCAACTTCACAAACTGGCAAAAGTGGATAGTCTATTGAGCAAATGTTTAATTAAGTAGGGTTAATTTCTGGTGGCTGAATTTATTGAATCAGTCTGAATTACAATCTTATTAAATTCAATTTTTTTTGAGCCCAAGACAGAAAAAAAATTTATAGAAAAATTAGGCTTAATGTAAAACTGCAAAGAAAAAATGAAAATTATACAAAAAAAATTTATGTTAATATAATTTGAATTTTTCATATTATAAATATATTTTTAAAGGAATTTATAACTTTTTAAAAAATGCAATAAACTTTTATATAGTACTGGAAATGACTTTCCATTTTTTTTTGTTTTAAAAAGTCACGTGAACTAAAAAAATAATAATTAGATATTGAAAAAGCATAAATTTTCATACATAACTGCAAACTAATTTTAAAAGTTTTTGAGAGTTGTGAAAATATTTATGAGTACCAAATGAGTAATTTCCAACCTGCTGCAGTTATTTACATCTTTCTCCCAACATAATATTTACTGTATTTAATTTTTTAAAAATTATTTTAGCAATTTTTAAAAAGAAATCTGAGGTGAAAAAGGATAGCACGATTGTAAAAGAAAAATGTAGTGATAGTCTGCAGTGCCGGCTGCTATGCTGCAGGGTTCCTATACAAGGGATGATGTTCTTGCATTTTTCTTTTTATTTAAAATTAAATTTTTTATCTTATTTTACAAATAATGCTTGATGTGCCTTGTTCAACTGGTTCACAACAGTTTTATTAAATAAATGCAATTACATAAATATATTTTATATTAGTGTAGTTTTTTATCTTATAAATAAAGCAAAATAAAGCATACAAGCATTTAATTATAAAAGCAGATAAGAATAATGCTGAATGGCTTTAGTTGACACAAAATAAAATTGCAGTTAAACTTTGTGATGAAAATAAGCTTTTTATAGTCAGTTTTAAATATTTTAAAATTAAAAACATTATCGACTAATAAAACAAAATCTATAACACCATAATATCACATTTAACTTTTAAAAAAACTACCATAAAGTAAAGTATAATGATTATCTCAAAAATCGAATAAAAATCACCATGTTGATTATTATTTTTGCTTTAGTTATAATAAAAAATTTTTTAAAAAGTAACTTTTCATAGAACAGAATTTAACTCCTATCACAGTATTTGATGGCATTTTTTAGTTACCTACTTTGAATGCTCTTCATTAGTCCTTCTATAAAATTTTTTTTTTATAAAAGTATAATTATTCTCTCAAAAATCAAATAAAAATCAACAGGTTGATTATTATATTTGCTTTAGAACAATAAATATTTTTTAGAAAAAGTTTTATTTTCATAGGAAAGGATTTAACTTTTATCACAGTATTTTACTGTGATAAAAGTTAAATCCTTTCACTCAAAGATAAATAAAAAGATTCAATTCAAAGATAAATAAAAAGTTGGATAAATTATTTAAAGTACAGCAAACATGACACACCGCCTTTACTAATAAAATTTTATTGCAATGCAATAAGTCTAAAAGAATAACTTGAAGCGGAAAGCTATAGAGTTCTTTCTAAATTTTACCTTACAATGAATTGCAGAAATATTATTTCAAAAATTTTTATGGGATAAAAAATGAACAAGGATAAAAAATTAAAAAAAATATTCAATGGAAGAAGCAAATGAGATGTTAAGTTATTTAATCAATGATGTTTGAAAGTTAACTAGAAAAATATTTTTCTTTATGTTATTGAAATCAGAAAATCCACCTTTAAGAGTTAGCTTTAATCTGATTAAATGACTTACAGAAATTTTTAAGTTTATCAATTTAAAATTTTTTCTTAAGTATATAAGCTGGGATATTAAATAAGACTAAAGTGAATATTTAATTAAGTGAGTGAAGTGATCTGAAAAGAACTGTGTGAGCAGTCTAGGTTGGCATCTGAAGTTCTGCAAAATTCTGGAGCTTCCTAATTCTTATTAAAAAATTCAACGTTTGATGAAAAGAATGAGGTAAGTAGACAATCAAATGTAGCTGATGGTAAATAACAAATAATGGCATTAAAGATGTAACTATTTGATAACTTTATGCAATACATTTCTTAATATACTAATCATTTAATGGGTAATAAAATGAGGGCAATTATTAAAAAAAATAGCTTTAAAGAAAAAAAAGTCATAAAATGAAAATTTTCAAAAAAGTTTAGTTATAAAATGCAATATAAATATTTATTTAAGCATAAATAAATATAATTATAAAAATAAGTCAATATGATAAGTAGGGAGAATTGAAAATAAACAATATATAAAAAAAATTATACGCTGAATAGCAAAATAAAATGTTAAACTAAGCTTAAATTTACCATGAAAATACACTCTGTTACAAAAATCCAACAACAAGGATAAGTATTAAAAAAATTTAAAAATTATATGTAAGTGACTATGCACTACAATGAAAAATATAATCACAGAAAAAACATTTAAACGAAATTATGTTTAAAAATAAAAAAGTTGTTACAAAAATCAGCTAAAATAATAAAAAATACAAATAATTAAAAATATCTCAGCTAAAAACAAATAACGCACATATTTAGAATATAATAGTGTAGTACCTCATTTCTAAACCTTCTTCTTCAATACTTATTAATGAAGAATAATGATAAGAGTTAAGATTATTTTTTAAGCCTTCAACCGGTGCAAACACTCCCTCGAAATCATCCCCAAATTTATCTCCAAAATCTAAGTCATTTGATGTATTTTTTTCTCTGGGATGTGACTTTCCAAATTCTCTGTTATCCACAGAAGGTATTATGTGTATTGCCAAATCCTCCAATAATTTAACAATTTTAGGATCTTTTTGTTTATAACCTGAAAATAACATAATTAGAGTTAAAAGCAATACTAGTTTAATAACATTAAATATTATAACACTTGTCAGTGATTGGAGCTAAAGTGCTATAAGTGATGAAATTATTGCAGTTGAAACTTTTTTCGACCCTCAAATGATTTGCAACTTTTCTTACTTCTTTTTCATACCCTCAAATGTGACTCTACACTCATGATCAAAATTAGAAGAATGTGTGCATGTTATTTCAATTGAGAGCTACATATTTTACTCTGTAGCTCTCAATTCTTAAAGGAAATTAAAGAGCTTTAACAAAATCAGAAGTATTTCTTTAATTAAATATCTTGCTGTCAAAAAAGGCATAGAAATCGAAGGTTGAAAGAAAAAATGCAAAAACAAATAATATATATTGAAAAACTGGCTCATAAGCATGAATAGATAATTTTTTATAAATTGCCATGTAGAAATTGCTTTAAAATTGTTATTCAAAACTATTTTTTTATAAATCTTAAACTTTTTTGAGTGTAAATTGCATCCTCCAGCATAACTCTTCTCCTAAATGAGTGACTTTGTTGCTTAAAGCAGTTTGTAATCATTACATTAAAAAAAATACTTTTTAAAACCTACTCATGGCTAGAAAGCCATTGCAAGCTGTAAATTAAATTGGATTTTTTAGGATGAGGCAATATTCTAGAAAAGCTAATTTAGTTGTTAAAAAACACATCACTTAAATAACAAAAGCTTTGAATACAAATTTGTTATTATGCATAAAAGATACATTTTTTTCATTTAATCCTAATAATTTTCAAATGAAATGGTTAACTGAGTGTACACAATGACAAAATCCACAAACTGGAATAGAATCTAGAGAACTCCTAGTGTTTACTTTCATTTAAGGTATGTTTATGAGACAATGCATAAACAGGCTTGATATTATAGCAAGAGTTATTATTATAGTATTTTATAAATTTAAAGAAATCCAAATCCATAAATCTATTTAGAAAAGTTAATATCACAGCCTGAATAAAGTGTATGAGTTGCAATGTTTTGAGTGCTACCTTCAGTTTTGTATGGTTAATGGATTTACAAAATGGAAAAGTAAATAGTACAGTTACATTATAGGATATTGTGCTTTTATGCTTAGCCATAAAAATAAATTGGAAGTAGTATCCAGTAGTATTACAAATTTTAACTAACACCACCTGTGTTCAGCTTCATTTGGTTAAGCATCCACATTATTTTAAGAAATTTATGTTTTTATTTCATGAAAAAAAGGTCTTAAGAAATTGCTGTTTTAGAAATTTTGATTTAGCTCCGATGTTTCATTAGTGTAAATTTTTTAATACTGTGTTTGATACTGCATTCTTACAAATATTAACTAGTGCATTAGTCTTTGTTATGAACCATTTTTAAGAATTTTTCAATGATAGTAATAAAGTTTCTAATAATGAATATACAAAGATAAATATAGTAACACACTATATCATAGTTTACAGCAACCTCTATCATAGAAAACATCATCAATCAATTCAACTTATAAAAGTTGCTTACCTTCAACAAGATGACGAGCGAGCCTGAGGCATAACTCTCTTCCACTGGGTTGGTTACGATGAAGAGCACCAACAATAGCTACTTTACGTTTATGATCACTTTTTTCAACCTGAAACAAATTTTTATTACTTATAACTAGGTAATATGACTGAAAATGCAGCAGATATTTTTTTACATAAAGGTTATGAAACGTTGATGAGCATTGAAGTTAAAGCTTTATATAAAGGAAATAGTAATAAGAAACTTTTCGGCAGAAAACTACAAAATAAAAATTAACCAAGTTTCAATGTCATTCAGATCATTTAAAAACGTTTCTAGAATATTATTTTCTGACAAAATAATTAATACATTTTAAATAAGTTTTTTTTTTATTTCTTGCAATATAAAATAACACCTTTTAGCAAATACGCTCTTCGAGTTCATTAAAGTTATGAAAAAACTAATACAATAAATTTTGCCTATCTGAAAATAATATTAAATTCTAATACATAGAATTATTCATTAATTTTAATTTTTTAGATATAGGTTAAAAACTGAAACAAAAAATTAATGATTTCTTAAGAAAGTTAATACTTTTTAATATGCTTGTTTTTTTTAATCATTCAAAATTGCTTTATAAATTTAAAGATTTTGAAAGTTACCTCTGAGGATATAATTATGAAATTTAAGGCTTTTAATCCATTTCTACCAAAGTTGGCCATCGGTTTTACGAGAGCTTTATTTTCTGAGGATAGCTTTAATAACTGGTTGTGCAGTTCCATGAAATCTACATAATTGTCGTCAATGTTTTCTAAAATACCAAAATCATTTTTCTCCGACCACTCAAAAAACTTGTTATCAAGAGTGAAGTTCAATTGAATTCCTTGCACATCATCTGGAACAACGACTTGAAGAGTGCTTCGGGCATACCTGTTGGGTGATCATCAATATAAATTCAAACAAAATAATGTGCCATTACCTTTGATGACAAATAACAAAACATATAATGAGAGAACATACACGGTTTCAAAATGAAAGATATTTATTAATATACATTAACATTGCCATAGAAAGATTCAAAAGGAAAAATGAATGTTTAATTAACTAATCTTGATAATAATTGCAAATTTTGCGTACTTTAGTTAAGGTAGAAAAAAACAATATCATAATGAACAATTGTTGGAATTTTAAGTAATACTAAGGTAATGTCAGAGTAGTTAAGGTACTGAACTCTCATCGTGTAGGGTTAAGGTTCAATCCCATTCACTTCTGGGTTCTATTTTTGAAACATACCCACCTTCAAAATAGAATGGCTGACAGCCTAGGAAGTAAAGGTTTCTGTTCCTAATGATGACCACATGGTCACCATCATGGCGTTGGCTTAAATTGTGAAGCCTTAACTTTCACGACCCCTTAGAAAACAATTGACTGTACAAAAGTGTTTTACTTTTTTTTGTAGCTTTGATAGTAGTTCCATTTAAAAGACGATTTCTGGTTCACGGGAAAAGGAGAGTAGTACAATAGCCGTTTATGATGATCATAGACAAAATGCCCCTAATGAGAGGATTGCTGCAAACCTGTTGGATAGCAACAATTAAAGTCGAATCAACTAATTTCTCAGCTGGCTCACATGAGAGTTATAGACCTATTGCAATTACAAGATTTCCTTGTAAGCCAAAGGAAAAAATCGCCAACTACTATGCTTTTTTCAAAATATTTTATAGAGTGGTAAGCATTTAAAAACTAAAAGTTTTCAAAATATTTGATAATTTTGCCAACATTTTAAAAGCCATACTATGATAGAGGTGGAACAAAGTGGCATTTTGTATAAACTTTTGAATTATTTAAATATAGTGGTGCCGAATATAACTTCAAATCAAATTTACAAAACAACGAATCATACGTCAAGACATAAACTTAGAGAATAATACTGGAAATTTTCCCCAAAAAGCATTGAAAGTTGGCAGCCCTAAACAGGAATCAGAAATCTACTTCTGTGCTTTTTTTTCCTTTTAAAATATGTAAAAACTTGAGAGTGTTCAGTTCTGGTTCTATGGCAAAAATTCTCCTCTTACTCATTTCTCCAACTCAAGAGTAGAGTGGCAATCTGCCAGGAGTTTCTACTACTTTTAAAGGTAGAGGAGACTTTTTTGTCAAGTCTCCTAAATGGACACTTGAAAAGTCTTAAATTTGCCAAGAAAAACAAGGTCTTCTAAAGTAGTAAGAACTGTAACAATGCTCAATTCCCCTCTGAAAAAGCTTTCTTGCTGGAGATTCATAAAAAAGAATTCATGTCTGAAATTTTCTTCCTGTTTTAGATTTTAACAGGGTTTTAACTCATCTTCAGAAAAAAAAAATTCCCCAACTTTTCCAGGTATAGCAGGAAAATTTCAATACAGTGGTAATTCTTTCCATATTTTATCTACACCATGCAAGTTTTAATCAGAAAATTTAATCAGAATATTTGCAATGTAAAATATTAAATTTATGAGCGAAAACATATAATAGAATAAGGAATAACACGGAATAATAAACACGGAAAAGTTTCCCGAAAAAGTTGAATTTTATAGAATAATCGTAATAGATAGAATTAATTAACTCCAATCTCAATAACTGATTACAGTTACTGATAATTTTGAGATTGGTTATTTTCCAGGTATGATATAGGAGTCTTCCAGGCTTTTTGTAGAAAAATGCAACTTTCCTTCAATATTCCCCGCTTTTTAGAGTTAAAATAAAATTCCCTGTCAATTCCAGGTTTTCCCTGTTCTTTCTGACCCATGGAAGCCCTGTTTAATTTTTTTTGGTTAGTTTATAAATTTTTGTATCAGGTATAGCCCCATGTAAAACTAGTTATGATTAACAAGAACAGCAACTTAAGGCAATCCACCAAATAATTGGTACTACTTTAGAACAAAATGCTACACATTAAAATAAAGTAAATTCATGAAAATATCAGATATTGTGTGCTTGTATTTCTTAACTCAAAATGATAAAGAGAAAAAAAAGTTCAGAAAAAAAGTAAAGGCTATTTTTTAGCATCTTTCAAAAGGCTTAAAGGATTTATAATTTTAAAAACTATCATTTTTTAAAAAAAGATATGACTTTCATCTAAAAAAAAACTTGACATTTAAAGGGAAAATATTGAAATTTTTTTTAATAAGACATAGTTAATCAAACATAAAAATAAAAAAATCAGTTTAATGAAAACTAAGCAGTAAAAATTAGATTTAAAATATATATATAAGCAAATTATGAAGTGTTACGAAAAATAATAATTAAATTGATGTAAAAAAATTAATAAAATGATATTGAAATAAGCAAAAAACAGAACTAAAAAAATAAATACAAGTATAAATCATACATTGTAAGCTAAATTATATAAAGCATAATTAATACCCATCAAGACTTGCAACAACCATATATTTGCCAGGAGCTAAAAGGCGCCAATAATCACCAAAGCGGGAAGATATAACATCATGATCTATTCCATCAACATGTATAGTTACATTCGATAAACCATTACCATTTGCATCTTTCACAAAACCATGGATACCACTATGAACCTGAAATAAAAATCAATTACACATTTTTCAAGTCATAGGAATTGTTAGCTTTCTCCCATTACTGCAAATATGCTATAAAAACTAAATATAAAAGGAAAGTAAAATTGGGAAAATAAACTTTTACTGATAACATCTCAGTTAGAAGCTGTCAACTATTAAAATCAAAATTTCGTAATAATTACCATACATCTTGATTTTTTAAATCCCTAAAATTTTACTAGAATCAAGGGGTCGATTTATGCATAGGTAACAAAATTGTACAGTGCACCAAAATAACGGAAATCCCTGAATAACTTTTGATCTAATTATGAGATCTTCAAGTTTTAGGACTCAATCTTAATGGTTCGTGGGGGTGACTTCAAATATGCTATGTAACTAGTGCAGCTGATATTTTAAATTATAAAATCAGACACACAAACGTACTTTCTCTGAATAAACCTAACTTTTCTTTGATGGATTTGGATGCGATTTCTTTTAAAAAAAGCTATAACATAATAATAATAAACCAAACAAAATCTTTAGATACAACATAACTGTTTACTCCCCGAGTTCTGGAAAATGCATGAAATTTTTATTAAACTAACAATACGATTCCATAGGAAAAGTAACATAACATTCAAAAAACTTCTAAGGCTTCATAATTTATATCTACCTGATCGATAAAAGCAATGAGAGGTTCTCGGTTGTGTCTCCAGTATTCTGGAAGCTGACTTGCATTTGGATACTTGAAACAACCAAGTTCCAAAGTGATTTCAAAGCAATTACTATGCAAATAGTTCCAATCTTGCATGCCGCCTGCAAAAAATAAATAGCTAAGAGAGAGGTCTTTAAATTAGCATTAAATAAATGTTTTTTAAAAGACTTTTGAAGTTTACTAAATCCATTTCAAGAAAAGTTAACAGGTGATAAAAATTCTTAAATAATTGGCATACAGAATGGTTTCAAGTAACCAAATTGCAAAATTAAAAGTGCATAAATTTTGTTGCCAATAAAAAAATATTCCCACAAATTGCAGAAAGTTGGCAGTCCTGTAATAGCATTATCAATAGCGTACCCATTTATTAGTACCCAATCCCATTTATTAGCGTACTTCTAGTATGTTAATTACTATTCAAACAAATCATGAAAATTCTTTCATAATTTATATAAAAGAAACAGTATGAAAAATTCGTCTATTTCATTATAATGAATATCATGAAGTAAATCATTAAGTTCTATCTTTATAAGAAATGTTTTCTAAATTAAGAGGAAATGTTTATGACATTCTTAATTTTTAACCTTAATTTAAAGATGAAACAGAGGAATTATTTGTTTTAATGTATATATCAAATTATTTTCCTAAGTAACAGATTCATTGCAGTAAGTTTATAAAATTTTAAATATATTAAATATATAAATTTTCAGGTCATTACATATAAACAGATTAGAGTCAAGCTTATGTAATCCAAATGTCTGTAATAAAAGATAGATTTAAAATTTTGAGCAGAAAACATCAGTCTTTTTAGTTAATAAATCAATCATAATAAAAAGATTTTTTTTTAACAACAAGACAGGACTTTCAGATTCTAAACAGCAAATTCGATCAATCAATAGATAATTGCAATTAAAAACTCTTGGTAATTCTGCAATGATGCATGGTTGAGATTTTGAGGATAGGAAAAAACTATAGAAATATTTCTTTTAGTTTTCTGTTGTCATAACAACTATTTTAAAAGATCACATTTGAATTTTGTGTATCAGTTAAACTGGAAATTGAAAAACGTTGCTTGTATCTAAACAAAGGGAAAGTCATCCGCAGAAAATAAATTGTATGTGGCTTTAAAAGAGATTTTAAAAAATTTGGCAAAATAAGTATCCCGAAACATAAAACAAAAAAATTTACAATTTTTAAATTATCATTTTGGAATTTTATATTGATGGACTTGAGAAATATTAATTTGAATAATATATTTATTTTTTCAAAAATCTACATTCTGAAATATATTTTGAAAATTGAACTTTTCTCAAGAAAAACACACTCCTGCAAACCTAAATTGAAATTTTGTAAGTTTCTATTTTTATATTTTCTTGAATTTCATATCTTTTTGGGAAATAGAGGTTTCACTACACTAATTTTTCTAATTTAAAAACTTTTCTAATATAAAAATATTTTCTAACATAAAAATATGAAATAATCTTCCAAATTTATGAATTTCCCTCAATATTACAAGTTTAAATTTTATAAATTTATCTTAGACAATAACTACTGAACATATCTTTCTTAATTTGGTTGGCTTAAAAAGAAATCATGCTTTATTACATGATGTCACTAGAAAAATTAGTATTCCTAAATCAAATAAGGCTTGAATTGATTTTTCTGCTTTAATATTTTCATTACTTCGGAAATAAATTTTTTTATTTAAATAATATATAAAAATATGTGCAGCCATACCAGAAACACTATACCATGCAGCACCATTAGTTATTCCATCAGGAAATTTTTCATTCATTAATCCTTTACCACAAGGTTGAGCTAAATGCATGGTAGGATGTTTCTGCAATAAATGTAAAATTCCAGTAAATGAAAATAATTAACAAATTTAGATATAAATATACATCAAACAGAAATAAAACTTAATGACAGCATATTTAATGGAAATATAATGTAATTTTGCTTATATTCTAATTTTTATTTAAGCATAAAAGAAAATAATTAATTCATCAATCCTTTACCACATTACTGAGCTAAATGAATTGTAGGCTGTTTCTGTGATTAAAATAAAATATTGAAAATGAATTACTCAATTAGCGAAACACACTACAAAAATAACACATTAAATAATAGCCTTAAGTGATTCTGCAAGTCTTTGATAACTATGTGTACTTAGGACCCTGGACATTTAAATTTTCTCTTTTTAAAATAATATGTAACAGCAGTTTGAGCTGAAATTACCATAATTGTTTTAAATTTAACCTAACATATTCTGTTTTGGCAATTAGTATCTATCTTTTTCATTACTATTTTCTTCCTAGTAGATTTTTATTTTATTTCATTGATTAATTTAATTTTTTCAAAGTTTTGTTTTATTTCGCCTACTTAAATCTGCTGGCCCCCTATTTTCTTTATTAGTCTTCTCAGAGTGGACGTCATACAGTGATGCCAGCATCTCCGAATTCAACAAAAGATTTTAAAAAACAATTGAGAATTACAGGTTGAAATTTTCAGATTTTCTGTTAATTTTGCCGACTTTTTAAAAAGGCTGAACACGACGTAACTGTAACAAAGTGGTATATCATACATGCCTTAGAATTATTTGGAAGAAGTGGTAAGTGAAACACATTAAATTGAGTTTATTAAATCAAGAATCATGCCTTTAAAAAGCTACCACTCAAAAATATTTATCCGATGTACGGAGCATGTTGGCATCTCTGGTTATAGCTTTTTTTCCCTGCTGTCCTCCCAACAATTCTAGGCATACTTGGCAGGAGATAACACGTAAGCTGAATCACTTGTTTTACAGCATTTGTTAAATTAAAGGTAAAGAAAATGTAAGGATTTTAGGTAAAGAAATTTTTTTTATCTAAGATTGTTTCCTTTTGATTACCCTAAGTAAAACCCCTTCCAGAAGAGATTCTATCCAAGGAATGAAATATAAATGTTAATCTGAAAAAGTGAATATTATGACTTGAGTTGCACATTATAGCAAAATTTCCCATTCCTTCATTCTAGAAATGTAACAATTGAATGCATTATGAAATGTAACAATTGAAAGAGTGCTTCACAAATGGTTGAAGAAGCAGATGATAGAATAACAGTTTAAGGAGTAATAAATGTTCATTTTTATCAATTTAATATAAAAAATTCCTCTTTTCCAACCTGCATTCCATTTAAAATTAATATTTTTTTTTACAAAAGTAATATAATTTACAAGATTATCAAAATCATAGTGAAAAGCAATAAAAAAATAATAACAGGAAAAAAATATGATAAAGTTTTTTCCAGGTGCTAAGAATAAACTAATGAAAAATTTTGCCTAAAAATGAGATACTCAAAATAAATTTACAGACAGTATTCAGAAAAATTGCATGCATAACTTACCTTTTTAAAAATCCTTTCAAAATGTGGCAAATGAGATTAATGAGAAATGTGTTACATTAAATTTGACAATCACATTATTTTTTTTTTAACTCTAAATTAGCAAATACAGTGAGATTTTAATTCTGTAACATAGCATTTATAGAGGCAAAATGTTAAGAAGATTTTTATGAAGAAAATAATGGATATCTTAATGGATAATGGATATCTAATATTGTTTATCTTAAGAAAACACAAAAATTAAATCTTAACCTTCAAACTTAACTCAATTTTAACCAAGGATAAAAGATTGGAATTTTTTTTCCTAAATTATACTACTCGCTCCATTTTTTAGTTGAAAAATTAAAAGTAAAAACTAGTAAGTTATACAGAAAGTTAAAGTTGTATGAAAGCTAGATCTGAAGCTCAGAGTATAAAACATTTTAAAACTTATTCCTTGGTATAAAAGAATAAAATATTTTACTAAAAATTTGAATAAATATGCATGTATTACCACATAACAACTAAATAAGGAAAAGTTATTTGATAAGTTTATTACATGAAAAAAATACATTAAAAAGATATATTTTTCCTTTGATATGATCATTCAATTTCAAACTAATAATCATAAATTTTAGTCTTTCTTTTTTTTTTCTTTAGTGAAGTTTAAAATTATGTAAATGGGGAATAAAGTATTAAAATTTAGGATATAAACTAAATTTACCAGATTTAGCTTAATATCACTATTATGTATACCCTAATTTGAATATTCTAGGACAATTTCTTTTGAAAATAAGCAGTGAAATTTACTACATTAATAAACATATTTTAAGAAGGAAGAATGTGGCTTAATTTTAACCTAAATATATTGCAGGCTTATTGGCATATTGTTATAGGGGAGAAAATTATGTAGAGTAAAAATGATTCAAAAATTAAAAAAACATCAAGTTAAATATAAAAAAAATACTGATTGAATTGTAAAAATTTTTGTTTTGTTGTAGGTAATAAACAATGAAAACTGTTACTATTATTTTATTAGATGTTAACCAGTTTTTTTTTAAAATAATTTTATTTGTTTCAGATTAAAAAAAATTACAGTGAGAAGAAAAAAAAATAATTACCTCAGAATATACATAAGCCAATTTTCGAAAAACGGAGTCATCTGGACTTTTGCTATACATATCTTTTCCTGCTGCATTATCATCAAAAGGATAATTTGCAACTAATGAACCACCATGCAAATTGGCTGATAACACAAACGGATAGGACAAAATCCATTTCATCATTGCCGCTGTTTCTGGTTGTGCTACAGCATTTTCTTTAAATACACCAAATTGATCTGGAAAGTTTCGATTCAAGTCCACATTGTTTGCATTTTCTCGTCCAACTTCTCCATCAGCATCTCCTATAATACATAAATTAGCTTTTTAAAACTACCACTACCGTATTACAGGGGTGATTGTGAGCCTAACCCAAAAATCCTGAAAATTTCTTGAGTAAATAGTTTCACATTTGAGTTAATGCGAAATAATTTGAGTAAATATTTTCGCATATTGAGTAAAAATAACGCATTTCTAAAAATTAAAGTCTTTATAAATTTCAATCATTTATATTTTCAAATCATGAAATTCTAAATAAATTATACACAGCATTATTTAAATGAATAATTATATATAAGTTTACTTTCATTTCTGATCACATTTATTATCTTATCAGAAAAAATATTTACAAATGAAAGAGACGCCAAGTATAAATTCTAATTCTAATACTTTTAAATAAAATATACAAGAATTTTTATAAATAAATACGATCGATGATTTCTTCAAATTTCTGGACTTTGGAATTCCAGAAACTTCCGGATCACGCTTAGTGAAAAATCTGGAAATACGGATTTTTTCCGGTGCACAATCATATCTACGTATATCTCAGTGATTAATTCAACCCCCTATTTTTTATGACAAGATTGTGAATTTCCGGTATGTCAGGAATGTAAGTCGACTACTGTCAATTACTTGATCATTATTTATATAGATGCCATAAGTCAAATGATATTAGATGCATGGCAAAACTTGATTTCAAATATTACATTAAAAGCTTTTAAAAAGTGTGGAATTTTCAAATCCTTGAGAGGAGGTGAAGACGATTTTTTGTGAGATTCAGCAGATGAGGATCCATTGAAGAGTGGGATCTGTATGACTAACATTATTAAATCTGGCAATGTTCTTGAATCTTTAAATTTGTAGTTTTAAGAGTAAAAAGTTTTTATTCTGTCATATTTTTTGAAATATTATTGAATTTATAGTTAACTTTTCTCATTCTTAATTTTTTTCTGAATCTAGTTTAACATATTGTTTCCAAAAAAAAATCTTTTTGTGTAAAGAAATATGATTAGAAAAAAAAAGCAAAATCGATTGTACAGAACATATTCAAAATAGTTTTGGAAATAGGTAAATTGATACAGTCATTTACCTATTGATATATTCATATCTATATTTTGATATATACATACCAATTGATATATTCATATCTATCTCACTGTTTATCAATAAATCACGATCAATAAATTATTACCAGTGTCGACCCTGATTTTCGCAAAATTTCGGGTTTCGAAAAGTCTACTAATACATTGAAATATGCAGTATATTTATGTTTAAATTGAAAATAAAATTAAAGCTACACTAACAAAAAACTCAGACTATTAAATTTCTAGTAAATATCATATTTTACAATGAAAATTTTGATGATTTATTTTATTTTTGAAATTTTAAAAATAATATAATAATAACTACATGGCGTCCACTCTCAAAGACCATTTCTGTTCATTTCATTAACGTCTTCGCACAAAAGGGCATTCAAATATTACATAAGCATCTAACGGGGTGGCGGAGGAGTTTTGAGATTTGCTCTTGTTTTGCTGACAAGGTAGGATCTAAGGATATCAGGAATGCTTATGTAAGCCATCAAAAACCCCAAATTAACTAATTTGTTTTAAATTGTGATAATTTGGGGGCAGAAAAAAATCTAAGAAGAAATTACATAAGGAAAAATTTTAAATATAGAACAAAAGTTAAATTTGGGGAAAGAATAAGTGAGAAAATAATTTTTTTGAAGAATTTCAAAAACCAAAGTTTTCAACACAGAAGGAAAAAAAAATTAAGTTAAGTAATTTTATTGGAAATGAATATTTTTTCTAACTGTATATCACACAAACAATTTCTATGTAAAGTGATATAATGTTAGAATGTTTTTTATTAATGTTTTATATATAAAACATTAAAAAAATTAACTGTTAAATTGCTCACATTTTTTAAACAGTTTAAATTAAAAAGTTAAACCTCTGATACCAAATGGTTATTAGCCTATAAATAATTTCCTTCCATTATTTAAAAAAAAATAAGGCTTCCTGAAAACAGTAAGGGGAGAAATCTTAAAATTATTGCACCTGCAATAGCTTTACAATTTTTTATTTCAAGGAAACCAAAACATAAGGCAAACAAATAACAGTTAAAGCATACCTTCTCTAGCTTTTTCATAGCCATCTGGATTCATAGAAGGCATGATATGGATTCTAGTAGTATCGAGTAACCTTTTAATCTTTTCATCTTTATCATAACTTTCACAAAAATACTGAATCAATAGCAGTAGCATTTCTCTTCCTACAACCTCATTGCCATGCATATTAGCAACATATTTAAATTCAGGTTCACCTAAAAGGAAGCAAAAATTATTAATGGGTAAAAAAGTATATAACAGATAGATAATTAATAAAATGACTATTGAGTATTAATTTAAAATTGCGGATAAAACTAAAATTAAATACATATAAATTCTTGGACAATCTAATGAAGCATACTATCCTACACATAGGTTTATTCCTTGTTGCCCTATTAATCATAAAAAATTATATTTTAAAGAAATTTTATAAAACTTTTGCATAGTAAAATGATGTTAAAAGCTACAAGTAATCAAAATGATACAAAATAGACTAAACACTTATAATCCAAAGTAAAGTGAACAATGAATAAAAATATTGTGATTCATTTCCATCAATCTATACTCAGTTAAAATATACATCAAATAAACAACGAACAATATGAATCAGCATATACTGGAGATATATTTAATAATTTATCAATCAGCTAGTGTTTTACAATCCACAAGCAATACCATAATCAAAGTGGCAGATTCCAAGAACGCTATATATTTCTAAGAGCTCAATATGTCGTATTGCGATACATGAATTCTCCGGAATTTTTTTAATTTTATAAGCGGTGGATTTTGTAATTCTCAAGTTTCAAAATTTTGAACGATCAGTCCAAAATAATTAGATAAGAGAAATACTTAAAAACATAAAAATCTAATGCAAGGCAAATTTAAGGTCCTTTGCAATGCAGTTAAAAAAAAAATCAGATAAGGGAAATATCAAAGTACAGTAGGGAACCGATTATCCGGAACGATCGGGACCATCGCTATTNTTAAAACTGTCCCATCTTTATAAATTTCATTAATTAAAATGTTTCAGTTGAATAATCTATATGATATAATCAAGAAGAAATAATTCGAAGGATAAATAATTCAAGATGAAATAATCCGAAAAAGAAATAATCGTTTCTTCTTCAGAGCGAGATCATTGTTCTCGTTTTTTCTTTTACATAGCATTTTGTTTTAACAAAAGATGCTCACCTCGGAAAAAAAAAAGTTAACAAGGAACTACAAAAAAAGTAACAATTAATGGCAAGAACCTAACAATGAATAACTACAAAAAAGAAGCAAACAACTAATAATGATTAAAAAAAACCAAGTTAACAAGTGTAACAAAAAAAAGTAACAGTTAATAAGCAATAAAAGGATAAATAAATTGAATTTAAAAATAAAAAAAAAGCAGCGAAAGGGATAGAATTCATTTTGTACACCAAGTGAGAAAGAAGTTTCAATGTCAAAAGGGTGTGGCTAATTTATAGTCAAAGAGAAGAGGGAAATGTGGGGGGACAAAAAAGTAAAGCACTTGCAGAGCTGTCAAGATTGATTCATCAGTTTCTCCCAACTTGCATTTCTTTATTTTGTTCATTGGAAATGCAGATGTTTTTACTTTTCAATTTCACTTTATTTTAAACTGCTTTAGGAACAGATGATTTGTTTGACACAGACTTATTATTTTTTCTCTTCATGTTTTTATTTTTAAAAGATAAAATATAGTTACTTCCTTCAAGAGAAAAAAATTCCAAATAAAAAGAAATATTACTTTTTTTTTTCTCTTATCATTAAAATTTCTTTTAAAAAGAAAAAAGAAAGAAAAAAATTTTGGTCGGATTAAGTGCCGAATTTCGGGTTCCATACTGTACTACATATTTATATTTTATAAATATTTTTTTTAATTTAATTTATTTATTTTTTGGAAATATACCTCTTTTTATTTAAATAAGAAGATATCAGTTTATAAGTCGCGTCCATAACAACAATGTATAAATATTAGCAAATACTAAAAAGAAAACTTTCCGCAATTTAATTTATTCACAAAGCACGTTGTAACAAAGTGAGAAAAAATGTGAAAGAGCTATCAACCACGCGGTTTGGTGGGAACTAGATCGAGATCAACCCACTTTCTTTAAGGGGCGGTTGGTTATCAATAGTGGCGCCATCTTTTGCCATAATTCGCAACTATTTTGATTTTTAAAAAAATTTTCTTTGAAAAATGTAAAATTTATTTTTAAAATATCGTAAACGCCGCAACCGGCATAAACGCCGCAATTAAAATTTTAAACTCGTAAACGCCGCGGCCTTTCTTCCATAAATTACGGTACTTAAAAACATAAAAATCTAATGCAAGGCAAATTTAAGGTCCTTTGCAATACAATTATAAAAAAAATCAGATAAGGGAAATATCAAAGTATGTAAAAAATGTATACCTGGTTCATGTATTCCGGGATTATCACTCATTTCAATCACATATAATTCTCGATTGTCTACAGACTGCCCAATGGTATACAATCTAGAAATGTTAGAACACTCCTGAGATACGTTTTTCATTATTGCAACCATTTCTTCATAGTGATGATGCTTAAATAGTGGAACGTCAGATTTTTTATCGGTTTCTGATCCATGACTTAGAGTTATAGAAGGCACATATTCAGATGTTGAAACAGATGATTCAGTGATTTTAATAGGAGTTGGTGAAGTAGAAGAAGTTTCAAGATTTTGCTGAGTCACAGGAGAGTCTGGATCAAGTTCAACATTGACCTCTTCTGTAACATTTCCCTTAATAACAACCAGCTGGACTTTTGAATTATATCTAAAAAAAACATTACTCGTTACAAAATTGCCATTTGAAAATCATTAGAAATGGTGTGCATTAAAGTAACTAAGATAACTAAAAATATTTTTAGTTACTGGTTTTCAACATTACATATTAGTCCAAGAGAAATAGTAGGTATATAGCAGGGTATTTTCAGTACAATTTTGTCCAATGCTCGGATGATAAGATTTATGTAATAAATAAATGCAGAGTTGCCAACTTTCCAAATTAGCTATCAGTAATCAGAAGTAAAATAACACAGAACGATAAACAGTTAGCTTTTATGAAATTAGAGTAATTTTAAGGCATATATTCTGCTTAAGTCTATGCAGGTATATAATATTAATGAAACTAAGCATGACTTTACCATTTAATAGAAAAAAGTAGCATTTAGATAAGGGTACTAATTTAAAAATACTGAATTTTATACATCACTATAAAAATTAAACACAAAAATTAAAACTGATTAATTGCTCTAGTTTTTGGTTAAAATAGAAATCGTGCTTTTGTTTGCGTTTGAGCAAAAGATTTTGCTCACAGCATTTAAGATTTGAGCTTATGTTCTTTTGCTTTTCTATAAGGAGAGAGAATTAAACTTCAAATTAACTTGTAAGAAGAAGGAATGAGGAAATTTCTTTTTTTCTTCTTCTTGTTTTTATCTAACAGTTTTCATTATTTATTGCTTTCAAAATTATTTAAGGAATAGAAAAAAATAATTGTAGTTTAGTTTCAAGCAAAATTTTTTTACAACTTTTGATAGTTAAGGAGAAAAAAATTTCTTTAAAGCAATTTATTTGTGAAATTTTAAACAACATAATTTTTATTACTCAACTGTAAGATCAATCATGAAATCGCAATAAATTACTGATAAATCTTAGCTGTTATCATCTCTAAATATGTATTAATTAGAACTCAGTCCTTGAGTTTGGCTAGTGATAACAAGCAGCATAGGGAACAGCCCTAAGCTTCTTGTGGGTACATTGTTGCTCATAACAACACGACAGATATTTACAAAATTTTGAGCTTGAAAACTTTTTTAGCATTTGATAAAAATAAATATTAAAAAAAAGATTTCAGATTACTTTTATCTTTATAAGCAAAATCAACACAGTTTTGTTATCAGTACAAATAACTATACAAGTACAGACAAATAGCAGTACAAATAGCTGTGCAAGTAATAGCTGTATATATAATAGCTGTATAAGTAATAGCTGTATAAGTAATAGCTGTTTAAGTAAGCAACTGTTTCTGACATTTTTTATTATTGACAAGTTGGACGATATCTGATGACAATTTGGTTCCAATTTTAAAGTAAGTAGGAGGAACTGTAAACAGAAAGTTGCAAGTGATAGATTTGTTATTGCACAAGAAGGATTAGTTGATTGGTGATGTAAAAAAGATTCATTAGAGTTTCCAGTAGATATGTAATATTTTCTGCATAATTTAAATTATTTGAATTTTGTTTTAGGAATGAATTTTCTGTTACATTAATATTTTGTTGGCTGAATGCTTGTAGGTGGGTGTTATAGCATTTTGTAAATGCATTTGGATTTAAGCTTGTTGATGTAAAGATCAGCATTTTTGTTGTGATAATTTGAATAATTTAGTAAAAGTAACGTTTTCTGAAGAAATGAAAACGAATTTGGCAGTTTTTATGGTCATCTTAATCACATGTGTCTTTGAAATAAAGTTCTACTAACAATGATAAATTTTAGATTATTTGCTCGAGTTGATTATGCCGGTGCTCACGGTAGCAAAACTGTTGCTTAGAAACTAAGATTTGGTATAGTTCTGCACTATTTTTCAATATACAGGGTGTTCTAAAATTATCTTTACATCACCTGGCTTGAAATTGATTACAGACTGGAAGTGCTTAGAGCCTCCAATAGTGTGCATGTTGAAGTGTACTAAACAAAACTTTATTAGTTGCAGTAATACACGCAAAAGACAGAATATAAATATCGTGTTTATTTTCAAAGCTATGAATTTTTGAAGTTGTAAAGAGAATTTTGGAGCACCCTGTATTATTAATAGAATATTGTAAAGAAAAAAATATATAAAATTATAATTTTATAGGGATGCAATATTAAATTCTGTTCTGTAATGTCCCAAATTGGTGCCATTCAAAATGCCGCAAAACTGGTTGGTGAGGAAAAAAATCACCAAAACACAGTTGCATACTAAAAACAAACAAGTTTTGAAAATTCTACTAAAAATAATATTTACCCATAAGCAGAATACTGCACATTGTAAATACCAGGTAAAAGCAAGCGCCAATAGTGGCCAGTTTCTGTAGTTGTAACATTATGATCAATGCTTATAACAGTTACAAAAGCTTGCTTTATAGACTCTTTTGTTTCAGAATCAACAACTTTTCCTTTGACACCAATATGAATCTAAAAGAAATGTTAAAAATGTATGACACATAATTCTAATCTTTAAAAAAAATCAAGAACAACCACTATTTGAGAAATTTAAAAAAAAAACTCAAATAAATTTAAAAAATCAGTGACTGAGATTCACCTGCTCCATGAAAGATAATAGGGCTTCTTTATTATTTTCCCATTCATCAGATATATTTGAAAATTTAGGATATTTGCAACAAGAAAGTTCCAAAGTGATTTCAAAACAATTACTAAACATATAATTAAAATCTTGCATTCCACCTAAAAGAGAGAGAAAAAATTATTAACACAAAATGATTTAATTGAATCTGATTACAATACAAATGCATTTTAATTTTAGCAGCAAATTCCATTTCTACAAATTTTACATCTGTATATTACTTAGCTTGTACTTATAAATTTTCAAAATGACATTGTCTTTCAGTATATGTATAGTTTAGGTTTTATTTTATGGCAGCTCATCCTAAACTCTAATTCAAGTAAACTAAAAAAGGAAACAAACAAAAACTAAATAATGAAAAAAAAGTAGCTCTATGAAAGAATTGAATGATAATATGAAAACACATAATTTTTATCAATCAAAAAATTGATATAAGTTTTTCTAATTAAAGAGAACAAATGTTTCATAATAAAATTGACCTACATCAACAAGCCGTTTTTCTACAAATAAATAAAGAAATTTTTTCTCCATTACATGACTAAAGGGAACAAAATTTTCAAAATGGTAGATCAAAATTTGAAATTTTTTTGGAAACTAGATCGAATACAAAACCATGAAATCGAATATGAAATTAAAACAAAACTAATATGCAATGTAACAAGTACAGCATATTAAATGCATCGCAATATCATTAGCCTTCAGTGTAGCCCGGTGCCAATGAATGATTGTTAAAAAAGATAGATATAAAATTATGTCCTCATAATGAGATAAAAGTCATGATTTATTATCTATAATAAAAAAGGAAAATAAATAAAAGGAAATTTGGGAAAAAAGGAAATGACCCTATTGATGAAAAGATCTTGTCAAAGAAACAATGCTGGCGACTTTGTTGATAAAACTACCCTGTTGACAAAAATGACGCTGTCGACGAAAATAACTTGTCATCAAAATCACCATATTGATGAAATGGTAATTTTGTCAATGAAATGGAGCATTGACAAAATTACTCTGTCGAAATAACAGCCCTGACAACAAAATTAATATGTTGACAAAAGGGCCTGTCAATAAAACGACACTATCAACAAAATGATCTAGCCAATGAAATGACCTCATGATAAAGTGATGTCGATGAAATGAACTAGACCCTTTGAATGTAATTCTAACGATTGAAAGTATTGGGTAAAAATATAGTTGGGTCAAGT
The DNA here is from genome assembly GCF_043381705.1 of Parasteatoda tepidariorum. Taxonomy (NCBI): domain Eukaryota; kingdom Metazoa; phylum Arthropoda; class Arachnida; order Araneae; family Theridiidae; genus Parasteatoda; species Parasteatoda tepidariorum. Next base: position 89,100,080 of record NC_092210.1, on the reverse strand, counting down.
AATCCATGGTGCACTAATTAATGGGACATGTAAACTTGCCCGTCATGAAATTAGCATGCAGACAGTAAAAGAGTGGCTACCTTTATAATGATCACTTAATACAAATACAGGTTACATTACCTATACTTTAAAAAAAATGTGCTTAAAAGTAAAAAAATTCACAGAAGGAAACAAATTCAAAAGGTATGTCTTCTAGCTATTCTGCAAACCATGAAACATTTTCGTTTTAAATTCTTGTAAGTACAAAAACCATTTGGCGCATTAGCAATCATAGAAGATATAGACAGACACTGATGGAATCTCCATCACTTAAAAATTACATTATAGTAATTTAAATGGTTTAGAGTTTAAATTTAACAATATCTACATAAAAAGTTATTAAAAGTCTTGTTGTAGAATATTCAGGGGTGTGTCTAGGTTTTTCTGAAAGGTGCCTATTTTGTGAAAATTTAAACATAATTTGTGAAAAATTGAAAATTATATCAAAAAATCAATACAAAAATATGGATTTATCGTTTCTTAAGGGATACGAAAATAAAATTTCAAGAGAAAGTATTTTGTGAAACTACCGTTTTTCCTCAAGTTGAATTTGTGAAGGTACCGCTAAACGGTAATAAATTCGGCCTGGACAGACCTCTGATATAATGTAGGAAATATTCCCCTATTGCAGAGCTCATTCTAGGCAGGGTAAACAGGGCGCAGCACCCTACTGCCCTTTTAGTCAAAAGAATCCACCCTGTTGCCCCTGAAGTAAATTAGTGTCCTGATGTATTAAGACTCCATACCCTTTTTGCTCTTTCTTTCCTCAACTCTTTATTTTTTCCCCAAACTCTACAGTGGATTTCTCAAACTTTTATTTTTAACTCTTTTTATTTAGTTTGTCATTGCTGTCAATACAAAGATTTATATGAGAAAGGAAAAATAGCCAACAAACCCCCTTGTTGCACTTGTCTTTGAAAGTTTGCAGTTACTTTCACTATCATTAAATCATAATTATTATTAATCATTTTAATTATTAAATCATAACTATCTATACACA